>NW_027460335.1:4750000-4911227 GCF_050947875.1 Dermacentor variabilis
CCGAATGTGATATCGAAATTTTCGCAGTTATGCAATTGATTATTCATTTTGACAGTTAATTTTCATCAGTAAAAGAAGCGCTGACAACAAGATATACCAGTGTGCGTGAGGTGACCCCTAACAAAACGCCGTGGGTCGCATCTTCATATATCGTTGCGCTTTTCTTTATGTAGCTTGACCCATGTTAGCGAAGACACACTGTATACGGTGTGTTTTTAGGTCAAAACATTTTAAAAATCGCCTGTGCCATATAGCACAATTCCAACCCTTGATCTAAATTACTCAATGAAGCAGCCATTACTTCGACAAAAAATGAAAATACTAAATAAATGATCCGTATAATTATGCTACTTAACCTTTTATAAATAATGTACGGCACATATTTCAATCTACCAATTATAACCGGAGGGTTCACAAGGCGTATTCACTTGGAACGAGTTCTCAGGACTGTGCCAGTTTCGAGATATTATTTTCAGTGTCCGGCGTGATGCACTGGCGTTCCCGTTACTTTATGAACGAAAACGCTGTTTTATGCATTGAAGCACGAAAGTAACTGGAACACCAATGCATTTCTTCTGACAGTTCGTAAATTTATATTTTAAACTAGCGCAGTCGAGAAAAGTCGTTCCAAATACACCTTGGAAACTCGCTAGCTAAAATTCATACATAAATATATGCGCCTTAGAATAAATAAATAAATAGGTAAATACCTTAATTGTTCATAATTCAATTCGACATTCAGGTTTCTCGTAAGTAACGGCATCCTCATCGAGTAATTCCGATCAAGGATTACAATTGTGCTATCTGGCAAAGGGTACTAAAAAAATTTGGACCTTCCAAACAAAACACACCTGGTATAGTGCGTGCCTATAGTGGCGGCATCCAAGCTGCAGCCAACGCCGTTCTCTAAGCACACAAATGCGGCATCACAGCTTGAAACGAATTTCGGCACCACAGTAACACATGAAAATACTGATTGGACTTGTCATATTGTAAAACATCCGAAGCAAATGGCATCGCTCAAGTGTAGTAGAGGTGAGTTTGACGACTCGCTGATTCATGCCCTTGGTCTGAAGGTAAGCATGGAAATTTCATATAAGGGATAAAAGATATGGAATCAACTTTCAATGCAGTGGACATGCGTTGGCAATAACCCTTCGCAAGCTTTAGGCAACCAAGCCCGTGAATAAGGCCACAAGGCTCCTTAACGACGTCGAACCGATTCCTTTACAGACTTAGGTTGTGGTACAAGGTGGATGGAGAAGTTCTGATACAGAAAAAAAAACGCTTAATGAGATGTATACAAAAATTCTGGAATGAGAAGTATGTACAACATACATGGGTAAATAAAGCAGTCTAAGTCACTCTCTGTCACCGCCCTGTTTCAAAGGGGTGGCCAGTAAATCATCCTCATCAGTATACGCCTTCACATTGTAAGCAAATACACGCGCATTCACAGCACCTGCCTCTACTTGTCAAGCACCACATACCGATTTGAGAAACCTATGAGTTTACCGACGACACCGGGATCAGACCCAGTACCTTCCGTGTACGAGACCGACGCTGTTTCAACAGGTCATCGCTGCGGTATAAAGGAGTCTGGCGGTTCCGTGCCAACTACTTCCCAACCGGCCACAGCTTTTTTTCCAAGACTGATATCCCCTTGATCTCAGAGAGAAGAAAATAGGATAGACGAAAAGCAGGGAGGGTAACTAGGACTGAGCCCGGTTTGCTACGTTGCCCTGGGAAAAGGAGGAAAGGGGATGAGGAGATATTGTTACAGAAGGATGAAAGAAGGGAGACAGGAAGAAGAAGATCCCGAGACGCTGGTTGCTGCGTGTTGTTACTAGTCAGAAATTTTAACCCCATTGACTCTGCTTGTGTATACATTGTAAACACAGTCTTATGCTCACAATATCCCCGTAACATATTGGTGGGAGGTGCGGGATACCACGGCTAGAAACGGAGCTTTGCAGTGGACGTCGCATCACCGTCCTCACCATGAATGACAGTCAGCACTCGGGCCGTCCTCACCATGAATGACAGTCAGCACTCGGGATCAATGTCGTTGCCGCTTCCAACGTCACCATCGCCCGCTACGTCGCTGTGTCCTTCGGTTGTGGTTGTGCAACCCAAGGATCCCGGAACTTTCTGCGGGACTGATGGCACCGACGTTGAAGAAGGGGTGGCTATGTACGAACGTGTGAGTCGAATCAACAGATGGGACTATACGCTTATGCTAGCTAACCTGTTGTTCTACCTAAGAGGCAAGGCAAAGGTGTGGTTCGAAAACCATGAAGAGGAGCTGACCAGCTGGGACCAATGCAAAGTGACGTTAAAGAGTTCGGCAAACCAGCTGGCCGTGAAATTGCCGCAACACAGGAACTGGCCTCTCGTGGCCAATACCCCACAGAGTCCTATGTTTCGTATATCCAGGACTTGCTGGCGCTTTCTTGTAAAGCCGATCACGACATGACAGAAGCTGTGAAGGTAGGGCACGTGCTCAAGAGAATCGCTGACGACGCCTTTAATCTGCTCATGTGCAAAAGCTTCTCTACAGTTCCAATTCAAATTCTTTATTTCCAAAACAAGTTTTGTGCGTGACAGGGCTGAAAGCTGCGATCTGCAGCTTGATGGAGGCCCGGACACCATATTCAAGTATTCAAGGCAAAGCTTGACCTCGACGTGCATGTCGAACCGTTAAACAAAAACATATGAAACTGAAAATAAGTGGTCATCAGAATAAGAATACACAGATACTAGATATACTTCTATCGATGAAAAAATAAAAATGTAGAATATATTAAAAAGGGGTCAAATTATATATATATATATATATAGATTCATATATAATTATAATATATAATAATTAATATATAATAATATAATTAATAATAATTATATATATATATATAATTCATATATATATATATATAAATTCACATATGCATACACACAAACACATAGAATACATCAGGAAAAGATATTACATTCTAAAAGACTACAATGTGAAATACAAGCAGACACAGGCATGATTTAGCTTCTGTTAAAAAAAACAATCACTAATGCATGTAGCTTCACGACAATAGTAGTAGGTATAATTTATTTCTTAAAAAAGGAGCTGATGAAGTAATGCTAGTGTGGACTTCACTATATCTTTGTTTTTATTGAGGATTACCTGAACATTACATTTCAAAGACTGTAGTTTGTAAAAAGTGCGGAAACGTGGTATTATCTAAAAGTCAAGACAACGTGTACGAACATTGGTATATTGCTGAAGCAGTGCTACTGTGTTAATAAAGTTTTTAAAAGTGGGTGAAGACACATAGAATGAACGCAATACAATAAATTCATACATATGTTGTATTTTCATAATGTTGTACAACCTAAAATAATATTCTGTGGAAGCCAAATAATCAATATTTGGAATATTGTGAACTTTGTTTTGTAATAAACAAATCCTCGTAATATTCCTTTGTGTAGTGGTCAACCATACGAGACTACAATAATTAATATGGGAAGCGAACAATACAGAATATATTTGCTTGTTTTTTTTTGCTTCAACTCGGAGAATTGCACGGCAACGCGATAGAGTTCCTGTGGTCATTGAAAGTTTTTGCATAAGTTGTAAGCATACGAATCCCATGTGAGATTTGAGCGAAATGCTACTCCGAGAATTTTATATTCATTGACGATTTCGATCCTGTGTCCGTCGCAGTATATATCCTGTTCTGAATTAATTACTTTATTTTTTACACGGAAGAAAGGTACCTTGGTTTTAGCTGGGTCAATTTTGAGGCAGTTAGAACGTGACCAAAATACGAGCATCTCAAGGACGTGATTACATCTTGACGCTAGATCGGCTTCTTTAGTTCCGGAGAGTAGGATTGTGCTGGAATCGGCATATATGATAAATTTGAGTTCGTCTCAATACGGACAATATCGTTTATATATAGGTTAAATAAAAGAGGACCTAAAATGCTACCTTGGGGCACACCACATGGAGGGGAGATGAATGGTAGTTGCTAATGTACACACACTGAGTCCTGTTGGCTAAGTACGAACGGAATAGTTCGAGCTGGTTACCACGAACCCCGTAGTCCGAGAGATTTAGTATAAGTATGCTATGGTTAAATGAATCGAATGCTCTACTGCAATCTACGAAAAGACCGAGAGTTATATGTTCATTTTCAATGTTTTGTAGCACACTTTCTTTAAGTGTTAATAAAGCTGTTTCAGTAGAGTGTTCTTTTCTAAAACCAAACTGCGCGTCGGAAAGATTTCTTTTGTCAAAGAAGTTAGTCAGTCGAGAAAACAATATTTTTTCTAAGCCTTTAGAAAAACTTGGTATGACAGATATTGGCCTATAATATTTTGTCTCATTTTTATTGCCCCCTTTGTAAATGACTGTTACCTTGGATCGTTTCAGTGCGTCAGGAATTTGACCTGATTGGATAGCGAGATTGAATATTTGAGCGAACGCACGTGTAATGCATTCAATAACATATTTTAAGGGCTTTATTTGTAGGTTCATCATCATCATCATCAGCCTAGTTACGCCCACTGCAGGGCAAAGGCCTCTCCCATACTTCTCCAACTACCCCGGTCATGTACTAATTGTGGCCATGTTGTCAGTGCAAACGTCTTAATGTCATCCACCCACCTAACTTTCTGCCGCCCCCTGCTACGCATCCCTTCCCTTGGAATCCAGTCCGTAACCCTTAGTGACCATCGGTTATCTTCCCTCCTCATTACATGCCCGGCCCATGCCCATTTCTTTTTCTTGATTTCAACTAAGATGTCGTTTACCCGCGTTTGTTGCCTCACCCAATCTGCTCTTTTCTTATCCCTTAACGTCACACCCATCATTCTTCTTTCCATAGCTCGTTGCGTCGTCCTCAATTTCAGCAGAACCCTTTTCGTAAGTCTCCAGGTTTCTGCTCCATATGTGAGTACTGGTAACACACAGCTGTTATACACTTTCCTTTTGAGGGATAGTGGCAACCTGCTGTTCATGATTTGAGAATGCCTGCCAAACGCACCCCAGCCCATTCTTATTCTTCTGGTTATTTCAGTCTCATGATCCGGATCCGTGGTCACTACCTGCCCTAAGTAGATGTAGTCCCTTACCCCTTCCAGTGCTTCGCTACCTATCGTAAACTGCTGTTCTCTTCCGAGCCTGTTAAACATTACTTTAGTTTCCTGCAGATTAATTTTCAGACCCACCCTTCTGCTTTGCCTCTCCAGGTCAGTGAGCATGCATTGCAATTGGTCTCCTGAGTTACTAAGCAAGGCAATATCATCAGCGAATCGCAAGTTGCTAAGGTATTCTCCATCAACTTTTATCCCCAATTCTTCCCACTCCAGGCCTCTGAATACCTCCTGTAAACATGCTGTGAATAGCATTGGAGATATCGTATCTCCCTGTATGACGCCTTTCTTTATAGGGATTTTGTTGCTTTCTTTGTGGAGGACTACGGTGGCTGTGGAGCCGCTATAGATATCTTCCAGTATCTTTACATATGGCTCATCTACACCCTGATTCCGTAATGCCTCCATGACTGCTGAGGTTTCGACTGAATCAAACGCTTTCTCGTAATCAATGAAAGCTATATATAACGGTTGGTTATATTCTGCACATTTCTCTATCACTTGATTGATAGTGTGAATATGGTCTATTGTTGAGTAGCCTTTACGGAATCCTGCCTGGTCCTTTGGTTGACAGAAGTCTAAGGTGTTCCTGATTCTATTTGCGATTACCTTAGTAAATACTTTGTAGGCAACGGACAGTAAGCTGATCGGTCTATAATTTTTCAAGTCTTTGGCGTCCCCTTTCTTATGGATTAGGATTATGTTAGCGTTCTTCCAAGATTCCGGTACGCTCGAGGTTATGAGGCATTGCGTATACAGGGTGGCCAGTTTCTCTAGAACAATCTGACCACCATCCTTCAAGAAATCTGCTGTTACCTGATCCTCCCCGGCTGCCTTCCCCCTTTGCATAGCTCCTAAGGCTTTCTTTACTTCTTCTGGCGTTACCTGTGGGATTTCGAATTCCTCTAGGCTATTCTCTCTTCCACTATCGTCGTGGGTGCCACTGGTACTGTATAAATCTCTATAGAACTCTTCAGCCACTTGAACTATCTCATCCATATTAGTAACGATATTGCCGGCTTTGTCTCTTAACGCACACATCTGATTTTTGCCTATTCCTAGTTTCTTCTTCACTGTTTTTAGGCTTCCTCCGTTCCTGAGAGCCTGTTCAATTCTATCCATATTATAGTTCCTGATGTCCGCTGTCTTACGCTTGTTGATTAACTTAGAAAGTTCTGCCAGTTCTATTCTAGCTGTAGGGTTAGAGGCTTTCATACATTGGCGTTTCTTGATCAGATCTTTCGTCTCCTGCGATAGCTTACTGGTTTCCTGTCTAACGGCGTTACCACCGACTTCTATTGCGCACTCCTTAATGATGCCCATGAGATAGTCGTTCATTGCTTCAACACTAAGGTCCTCTTCCTGAGTTAAAGCCGAATACCTGTTCTGTAGCTTGATCCGGAATTCCTCTAGTTTCCCTCTTACCGCTAACTCATTGATTGGCTTCTTGTGTACCAGTTTCTTCCGTTCCCTCCTCAAGTCTAGGCTAATTCGAGTTCTTACCATCCTATGGTCACTGCAGCGTACCTTGCCGAGTACGTCTACATCTTGTATGATGCCAGGGTTCGCGCAGAGTATGAAGTCGATTTCATTTCTCGTCTCACCATTCGGGATCCTCCACGTTCACTTTCGACTAACCCGCTTGCGGAAAAAGGTGTTCATTATCCGCATATTTTTCTGTTCTGGAAACTCTACTAATAATTCTCCTCTGCTATTCCTAGAGCCTATGCCATATTCCCCCACTGACTTGTCTCCAGCCTGCTTCTTGCCTACCCTGGCATTGAAGTCGCCCATCAGTATAGTGTATTTTGTTTTGACTTTACCCATCGCCGATTCCACGTCTTCATAAAAGCTTTCGACTTCCTGGTCATCATGATTGCATGTAGGGGCATAGACTTGTACCACCTTCAATTTGTACCTCTTATTAAGTTTCACAACAAGACCTGCCACCCTCTCGTTAATGCTATAGAATTCCTGTATGTTACCAGCTATTTCCTTATTAATCAGGAATCCGACTCCTAGTTCTCGTCTCTCCGCTAAGCCCCGGTAACACAGTACATGCCCGCTTTTTAGCACTGTATATGCTTCTTTTGTCCTCCTAACCTCACTGAGCCCTATTATATCCCATTTACTACCCTCTAATTCCTCCAACAATACTGCTAGACTCGCCTCACTAGATAGCGTTCTAACGTTAAACGTTGCCAGGTTCAGATTCCAATGGCGGCCTGTCCGGAGCCAGGTATTCTTAGCACCCTCTGCAGCGTTACAGATCTGACCGCCGCCGTGGTCAGTTGCTTCGCGGCTGCTGGGGACTGAGGGCCGGGGTTTGATTGTTGTATTCATATAGGAGGTTGTGGCCAAGTACTGCACCAGGGTGGCCAATCCTGCTCTGGTGAGAGAGTGCGTTACCGGTTCTGGTCACCGGGATCAGGCCGCACTCCAGGCCTGTTTGTGCAATTTCTCAACACACGTTTTTTTTTTTGTATTTCCCGGAGGAGAATTGCGCGGCACCGGGATTTGAATCACGGTCCTCTTGCACTGGAGACGGATACTCTACCGTCCCCGCAGGAGTTAAATTAAAAATTGAATTATGGTGTTTTGCGTGACAAAAACCACTTCTGATTATGCACGCCGTAGTGGAGGACTCCGAAAATTTCTACCACCTGGGGTTCTTTAACGTGCACCTAATTCTAAGTACACGGGTGTTTTCGCATTTCGCCCCCATCGAAATGCGGCCGCCGTGGTTGGGGTCCGATCCCGCGACCTCGTGCTCAGCAGTCTAACACCATGACCACTGAGCAACCACGGCGGGTCCCGCAGGAGTTGTACGCCTCATTTAACCTACAGTGGCGCCCTATTTGATCAGTCAAGGTGGACCAATCTGAGCTCGGTTATACAGCATGGATGGCACTCGGCTAGAGAACCTGGTATTTATGACCTGCACATGTGTGGCCACACATAATTGAGGATATATAATTTTTTTTTAGGAGGGTTTCCGTACAGTGATAAAAGGAAGGAAAATACCTTTAAAAAAAAAGGGAACATAACATGTGATTTGAACTCGTGATCCTTCAATGTTGCCCGGAAAGGTAGCTCAGTCGGTTGGTTCGTCAAGCCAGCGGTTACTTTCAAGCGCTATAACTCCTGCTCCGAGCCTCATACTTATGTGGAAAGGGGCTGGTGTTGTCCGCGACAGTCGATTTTTGCTTCTGAGTGGTTGGAGTGGTTTGATTCTGAGTGGTTGGAAGGCATAATTTCTTGGAGAAATGGCCGCCAGAGGAGCAGCGTGAGCAGCGGCTTTAGAGACTAGGAAAACTGCCTTAAAGTATTTAGAATTGAGGGGTAGTTTCGTTAACAAACTATAACACGGCAATCAGCACTCGAATATAATTATAACCCTAATAATAATTGTAAATAT
Organism: Dermacentor variabilis; assembly: GCF_050947875.1. Taxonomy (NCBI): domain Eukaryota; kingdom Metazoa; phylum Arthropoda; class Arachnida; order Ixodida; family Ixodidae; genus Dermacentor; species Dermacentor variabilis. The sequence continues at coordinate 4,758,570 of NW_027460335.1, forward strand.
TCATCTCATCTATAGTATCTAAAGCGCGCGCTGTTTCTTGCCTCTGCGTGTAGTAGTTAAGAGAGCCAGTTTAAGGGCGGAGAGGAGGGAAGGAAAAGAAAGCAAACTTGGAGCGCCGTGGTTTTAAGGCGCAACCGTGGTAGAGACACGGAAAGGCGATATAAGCATGCGTGGCCATGATACGCACACGACAAACTGCCTTACAATATTTAGACTTGAGGGGAAGCTTCGTTAACAAACTATAACACGGCAATGAGCACTCGAATACGACGAGAGAAATAATTGAGACGTGGAAAATTCCCTTGAAATAAATCTGGTCTGCGAGACAAATGCTTGTATGTATTGAATCTCTTAAAAGATGAGGGGGGAAATATGCGCTCACCGAGAGGGCATCGTCCGCACGAGACCACCACCAGGCTCCTTACGGGGATGTGGAGAGCTTCGCGGCCGGAACGAAGCCCCCCCTCTCCGCCGGCCAGGCGTGGAAAACGCGCTTTCCGATCGCTCAAGGTTGTGTAGGAATAGTATAGTTCTAGCGTCTAGGAAAAGTTTTATCAGGTGCGAGGACGGCACGCATAGCGTGGGAAGCTAGCCGCCGGAATAGCTATCTTCGAGAGCTATTCTATATTATATTATATTATACTTCGAGAGCTATGACTGATGCTTTTCTATATATATGTATTCATCTCATCTATGCGATCGCACGCGCGTGCTGTTTCTTTGTCTCTGCGTGTAGTAGTTAAGAGAGTCAGTTTAAGGGCGGAGAAGAGGGAAGGAAAGGAAAGCAAACTTGCAGCGCCGTGGTTTTAAAGCGCAACCGTGGTAGAGAAACGGAAAGGCGATATAAGCATGCGTGGCCATGATACGCACACGACAAACTGCCTTACAATATTTAGAATTGAGGGGTAGTTTCGTTAACAAACTATAACACGGCAATCAGCACTCGAATATAATTATAACCCTAATAATAATTGCAAATATTCATCTCATCTATAGTATCTAAAGCGCGCGCTGTTTCTTGCCTCTGCGTGTAGTAGTTAAGAGAGCCAGTTTAAGGGCGGAGAAGAGGGAAGGAAAAGAAAGCAAACTTGCAGCGCCGTGGTTTTAAGGCGCAACCGTGGTAGAGAAACGGAAAGGCGATATAAGCATGCGTGGCCATGATACGCACACGACAAACTGCCTTACAATCTATATCTAAAGCCTCGCTGTTCTTTAGACCTAGAAATGTTCGATAAATTTCAGCTTCACTTCCATCATGCAAAGCAAAGCTCTCAGCAGGGCGATTGCTCGACGGTCTGATAAACTGTAGGTTACTATCTGGAAGAGCGAGATTTAGAAACGCTTGGTTAAAATGATCAACAAGCGCCTGACCAACTATTTCATTGGTTATTGTGGGTTAACTTTGAGGGCGTTTCTGTTTTACTTTCGCGACCGAGAACCTTATTTAGCACTTTCCGTGCGGCGTCAGGTTGCTGCTTATTTATATCAGAAAACAACCGATGATAATATTCTAACTTTGCCGACCTAAGCTCGGCGTTCACTTTATTTCTAAAAGTTTTAAAATCTTTCAAGTCAGACGGTGCTCTTGTACGTAAAAAGATGTCAAATAATCAATTTTTCTTATTAATAGCTTTCCTGTGAGCAGGAGTGACACAATATTTTCTTATTCTTTTTGATGATTTGAAAGTTGTAAAAGGAAAATGTATAGTGTATACTCGCTGAAAAATTTCAATGAACTTAGAATATGAATCATGCGCGTTTTTTATTTCGAATATAAATGACCAATCTGGAGCACTGATGTCATGATTAAATAAAAGTAAAGCATCGTCTGATACATACTGCACTGTAATTGCGTCCTTTCGACTATTTTTATGAACTTAGGGAGCAAGAAAATTATGAAGATTGGGCAGTGGTCACTTATGTCAGAGGCTATGGTTCCTGTATCAGCGACTCTAGTTTCCGCGTTGGTAACAAAGAAAGCATGTGTCGATGATGTTAGTACAGTGATGCGTGTCAGCGTAGTGATTCCATTCAGAAAGCCTGCGGAAGAAATGGTGTTGTTGAAATCTTGAACGCAGTTGCCAGCTTCAAGGGTACTTATAATAATGTCTCCACCACAAATGAGTTTCAGACTATTTGTGGAAACAAAGTGCAAGAAGTTTTCAAAAAAGTTCATAAAGTGCCCAAAATTTCCATTTGGTGGGCGATAAACGACAGTAATCACGTCAGCATTTCGTTTCTCTACCTCTTAATCGTTGGTAATGCACGTATAATCTGATATTTCCTCATATTCTTTAGAAGTTTAACATTACTAGCGACGCCACCGCCCCTGCGACTACTGCGATTGATAAAAAAAGTTTTTTTATCCATTAAGATGGAGCATTGCGCTCCCGTCGTAATACCATGTTTATTAAGCATAAAAATAATATACTGAAAAGAGAACTCGTCTAGGAAATAGGCAATCCGGTCATGCTTAGCGAGAGCAGAGCGTGTGTTAATATGCAAAACAGAACCGTACATAGAAGAATCTGGAAGAATTTCATGGGGCAACGCAAAATCGTGGTAGCGCATTTTGAAAGCTTAAACTGTACACAAAAGAAGGGGGGTTAATTACACCAATGTTATCTTATTGAGGTCGTTTTCACTAGTTATGGATATGGCGCTAGAAGTGTCTGACTGCCTCGTAAAAATCCTTCCGTTATGGCTCCACATAGATCTCCACTGGCAGTCCTTCTTACACCTGATAGCCATACTGAGAAGTATCTTTGTGTAGGACAAAGATGCTCATTTACATTTATAGAAATTGAGCTGCCAAGTCCTAAGCTGTCAATATTAAGCCGGCCTTTTCTCGCTTTCTTTAATGTCATGACACGCTTCGACAGGACTTGAATTGCACGATAATGTTAGTTTTATCGGGATAGCGCGTGGGGACGCGATGGCAAGTCTCGATATTGCACTCACTGATTGTTTCTTCAATAGCACCTCCGATAGTGGACAATATGGCAACATCACTTTCATTTTCTGTCTTAACGAGTCCCTGGATTTCAAGATTGGCATTCCTAGAATTCTGTTCAAGATTAACTATCTGGTTCTCAAGTTCGCCATTCTGTCTTTCCAAGGAACCATACTTTGCATCGATTGGCTGCTTCTCTTGCTGAATGTTTTTTGTTATTTCAGCTTAACCCGCCGTGGTTGCTCAGTGGCTATGGTGTTGGGGTGCTGAGCACGAGGTCGCGGGATCGAATCCCGGCCACGGCGGCCGCATTTCGATGGGGGCGAAAAGCGAAAACACCCGTGTGCTTAGATTTAGGTGCACGTTAAAGAACCCCAGGTGGTCAAAATTTCCGGAGTCCTCCACTACGGCGTGCCTCCTAATCAGAAAGTGGTTTTGGCACGTAAAACCCCAAATATTATTATTATATTTCAGCTTCAAATCTATCATCAAAGAGTGCCGAGAATTCGAGCAGGTCAAAAGCCGACACGTCCTGCACCAATTCACTAGACTTTCCAATACTGTCGCAACATCGACGTGTGAAGATCAACGCGCACAGCAGCATGCGTCGCCATCAGACGACGTGGTGCGAATCGTTCGACGTGAACTGGACGCTCTGGTGCCCACACCTTTCTGTTCGCGTAGCCCTGATGCTTCCCCTTTTTCAGCTCCCCTCGTGCAAGCCATCGTTCGACAGGAACTTGAAAACTTTAGCCTATATTCTGTCTGTGCTGTCGCGGACCCCAGAGCCAACGAAAGCCCTTCTAATATTTTCGCTCCACCCCGACGCTTCTCTCCGCGTTATCACCACGCGACTGAGTGGCGAACCGCGGAAGACCAGCCGATATGCTTCACCTGCGGCCGCATTGGTCATGTCGCCAGATACTGTCGCAACCCGTGGCCCACAACCCCTCGCATGCCGACCAACCTGAGCCGTTTTAAGGGAAATGCCCGCAATGTTTCGTCCACCGCCGAATCTAACAGCACCGACAACTCTGCTAGGAACGCGTGGTACAGTCGCTCACCATCGCCGCGCGGACATCAGTCTCGCTCACCGCAAACCCGTCGCCCATCTTCCCATTCACCAGATCCACGTCGCCTTTCATCCCCTGTGGCTTTTGGTCGTACCCTTTCGGAAACCAAGAAATGCAGCCCTTGGAAGTGGTGCTGCATCGTTCACTACTGCAACCAATTCTCTGTCTGTGCACACACAAAAAAAGCTTAATTCACGTTAAAATAGACGGCTTACCTGTCCAAGCAGTCGTCGACACTGAAGCCCACGTATCTGTGATGAGTGATAGCCTACGTAGACGTTTAAAGAAGGTCCTCACCCCTGCAGCTGCCCGAGTGCTTCGTGTGGCCGACGGCTGCGTGCTCGTTGTACTTGGAATGTGTACTGCGCGCATAAGTATAGCCGGCCGCCCTACTTCTGTTCTATTTGCTGTGATCGACAACTGCCATAACGACATTATGCTTGGGTTGGACTTTTTATCCCATCATTCCCCTCTCATCGACTGCGCGACCGGCGTTCTTCAGTTGGAACTGCCTCAGGTCGCCGATGCTCGGAGCCCCGCTTCACCGCACTTGTGTTTGCTTCAAGATGTGTGTCTGTCACCTGAAGCAGTCACTTACGTCGCTTTGACCGCACAGCCACAAATTTCGGATGGTGAATATGTCCTTCGCCCCATCATCGGCGTGCTTTTGCGCCGCATCGTTGCTCTTCCGCATACGCTGGTGACGATTACTAATAACAACGTCGTTCATCCGCTTCTGAATTTCAGCCTGTGCCTTCAAGTGCTTCCAGCAGGAATGTTCTTGGCCTGCGTTTTTAATATTTCCTAATTTGACATTGAAAGTCTGAATGCCGAGAGAGGTTTATTAACACCAATTGCGGCTCAGAGCTCTGGCTTCCTAACGGATGACTTGGCGAAGATAAGTGCACCTGTCCTCACCTCTGCGCAGGCCACGGACACACGTCTCCTCCTGGAGTCGTACCTTGTCATCTTTTATTTCGGCGACAAGCCTCTAGCACACACATCTGTTGTTTACCACCATATCAACACTGGAGACACGAATCCTATTCGTCGGTGTCCCTATCGTGTATCGCATGCTGAACGTCGAGTCATCCAATCAGAAGTGAACAAAATGCTCCGAAAAAGGGTCATCGAACCATCAATCAGTCTTGGGATTCGCCTATCGTCCTTGTGAAAAAATGAAAGATTGTACCTGGCGGTTGTGCGTCGATTATCGCCATTTAAACAAGATCACCCGAAAAGACGTCTACCTATACCATGCATCGATGACGCCTTGGACTGCTAGTCCAATACTTCTAGTCCATCGATCTTCGATCAGGTGTTAAGAACAGCCTAGCTGAGGTGCGAGTGTTCCCAGCCAGTTGCGACAACGGGCGTCGACGCTTCCTGGAGCGCCGCCACAAACCTATAGCCATGGAGTCACTAAGTCGCCATTGTGGCTGAATGCGTTCGGCGGGCCAATTATTATTACCGAACCCCCCAACGCCGCCCGCTGCTGCTATGAGTGGGGGAGTTGCCGCGGGAACGTTGACGAAGGACCCTTCCCGCGCGCCGACCAAGACGCAGGACAATGGCTACCCGGACGCCCTACCCGGGTCAGCTCCGAGTTCTACGAGGCCCCTCTGACGTCCGCTACGGACCGTGCACCTGTGTGTGTGTGTGTGTGTGCGTGTGTGTGTGTAAGCCGTCCCAGAGCGACGCGGCATGTTTACAATGACTGGACGAACGTTTGCGTCCCCTTGGAATCAAGGGGGGACCGAGTGGATATAAGCCGCTGTTGTGCGGATGCTCGACGCACTTTTTTAAGCAGTCATGATGGACTGAGACACTGTCTCAAGCAGTCGTGTTAGACTGACGTGCTTTCTCTCGCAGTCATGCTGGACTGATGAACTGCAGGTAACTACTGTAAATAAACCCTTATTCCTCGTTCTCGATGAGAAGCAGTCCTTCCCTTCATCAACGTCCTCAGCGTGGATAAGTTGGACGACGGCATGGGCCAGCTACCTTCTAATTCATGCCGGACTCCAATCTTGACAACGGATCACGAGCGATGGGATTTAGCCCTCAATCCTGACGACTGGCTGAAAGCGGTGAGATGGACTTTGCGACGTGGTGCTGTGTCTGCGGTGAGTGCTTCGTTCTTGCTTTGACTCTATAGGCTTCAGTTTGTGGTTGTTCTGTTTAGACCAATAGGGAAGCTAGATGGTTGAGTGTTAGCTAGGTTGTGTTTTCCTAGCTAGATTTAGCGAGCAGGACCAAGGCAGTAAAGCAGCAATCATGGAGTTAAGGACACTGCTGAGAGACGAATTGTTGATTGTTGATGAGGAAGTTGGTATAGATGTACTCAAGGAAATGCTAAAATCAGAATTATTGGAGCTAATTTGCGAACAGGCCAGTGAGAAAGAAATTGAAATGGGATTGGAACGTCTAAAAAAGAGAGAGAAACGGGAAAGAGAAAGAGAAGAACGGGACAGAGAAAAACGAGAGAGTGAGGAACGCGATAAAGATCGCGAGTGATGAAAAATTCAACTGGAATTTGAAAGCAAACGTTTGGAGTTTTTTCAGGGAAGTGAAGGGGCTCTGGGACGATCAAGTGAGGCAGAATCGTACCGCATGGACAGGCTATTAAAGCCATTTGAGGTCGGGACTGAAATAGGCTTGTTCCTCAGGAAATTTGAAAGGACTTGCGAGAAGATGAAGTTCGGCCCGAGTACATGGCCACAGCGGTTGCTGTCTATGTTGCCGTGTGAGGCGGCGGAAGTAATCGCCAGACTGAGTGCGCAGGACGCATATGATTATGCAAAAGTTAAGGCTAGTCTCCTGAAGAAATACCGCCTTTCAGCCGAAGCTTTTCGGCACAGGTTTAGGAGCACAAGCAAGAAAGATAGCGAGGGGTATCCGGAGTTTGCATAAGGCTTAAAGGCCAACCTGGTCGAGTGGCTGAAAAGCGCGGAAGCGTACGGCAACAGAAATATGATCATAGAATGCATGTGTCTTGAGTAGCTTTACAAAAGCATCCCCCAAGCTGTGAAACTGGGGGTGCAAGACAGAGGGAATGTAAACACTGTGGAAAGGGCGGCTGAATTAGCCGAAGAGTACGCAACGCGTAGAAAGTTGAACACCGAGGACGGAAACTGGGACGGTTGAAATGGACCGCGGAAACCCTTCCCGTTCAAAAAGGGTTCGCAGACTAGACGATCGGAGCCTGTAGACGTGGAGGAAAAGCCCGCAGAAAAGAGCGAGGAGAAACTTAACGGAGAAACCGCACAAAAAGAACAAAAAAGAAAATTCGAATCTTTTAGACCAATTCGATGTTATAAATGCCACGAACTGGGACATATAACTGTAAACTGCGGGAAACTTAGCGTAATTTTCTGCTACGTGGAGGAAAAAGACGAGAATATGGAACTTTTATGTCCATATCTTCACGACCTGCAAGTTAGTGGCAAACCATGCCGAGTGATAAGAGACAGTGCCGTCATGATGGACATTGTCCAGCCGTCTTACGTGACGGTAGTTGATTTCACCGGAGAAGTAGCATGGATCAAACAGGTTGTAGAAGAACACAGCGTGTGTCTGCCCATGGCCAAAGTCAATATCAGTGGACCATTCGGGTAGCTAGAGACTGAGGCTGCAGTTTCCAAATTTTTGTCACTGCAGTACCCTTATATCTTTTCGAATCGTTCGAATCAGTTACTGCGTGACAAAGAGCTTAAACTGGGAGAGGGCATAGCACAGGCAATGACGCGAGGCCGAGCTCGTAAAATCGCGCCGTTTTCGGCTGAAAATGCACAAGCTGCTCCAGCGGAAACATAAAACGGGATAACTTCAATACCCGAATCCGAGCTAGGCTTGCGGGATGAAAAATCAGTCGAGGAGAGCCTGTCAGCTGTCCGGCTCAATGAGAGCGTATCACTAGAGTGTCAAAGTTCAAACCTGCAGGAAGAGCAAGCTGACGCAAACGCAAGCGAGACAGGGTCGTTATTACCACCGGCCTCAAAGAACTTTGATCAGCTCTTACGTGTGGATAGGGAGTCACTGGCAGCTGAGCAAAAGAATGATGAGAGCTTAGCTAAATTACATCACACAGCCAAAAAAGGCATTTCTAGGCGCAACGTGACGATACATGAGAGAGGAGGATTGTTGTATCGCCACTACAGAGATCGAAAGGGTAGGATTTTAGATGAGTTAGTCGTGCCGACTATGTTCAGGAAGGACGTTTTGAGTCTCTGTCATGGAAATGGGTGGTCCGGCCACCTAGGCATAAACAAATCAAAGGAAAAATTGCTTATGGAATACTACTGGCGTGGTTGTTTCAAAGACGTAGAAAACTTTGTAAGATCATGCGACGCCTGCCAGCGCTCTGGTTAACCAGGAGAGATATGGAAAGCTCCACTGAAAATGGTGAAACCTCCCTTAATAACAGAGCCTTTCAGACGACTTGTAATAGACACGGTAGGGCCTCTTCCAAAAACAAAATCGGGCTACAGGTACTTGTTTACCATGCTGTGTCCGGCTACAAAGTTTCCAGAAGCAATCCCTCTGAAGGAGCTCAGCTCCACCAAAGTAGTAGACGCGCTTTTGACAGTGTTTGCACGAGTTGGGTTTCCAGCCGAAATTCAGGCAGATCAAGGGTCAGTATTCACGAGCGCACTGACTTCCACATTCTTGCAAAAGTGCGGGGTAAAGTTAATACACACTTCTGTGTATCACCCTCAGTCAAACAGTGTAAAGAGGTGACATTCAGTGCTTAAGCGAGTTTTGCGTGCGCTCTGTTACGAGCACAAGGAGGACTGGGAGAACTGTCTGCCGGCAACTTTGTTTGCTTTGCGAACGGTTCCACATGAAGCGACAGGGTTCTCGCCAGCCGAACTAGTGTATGGGAGGACACTCCGTTCTTCACTGAGAATGTTAAGAGAGATGTTGGAAAAAAGAGGAGAGAGTCCAACAGCGGCTGAATACGTGTTAAATTTGCTGGAACGGCTAAGCGCAACCCAAGAACTAGACGGAAAGAACATGGGAGTTGCTCAAAAGAACGCCAAATTCTATTACAAGAATGCGAGGCTTCGTACGTTTAACGCCGGAGACCAGGCAATGATCCTCAAACCTTCAAGAAAGAACAAGCTTAAGTTCACTGGGACGGGCCCGTTAAAGTATTGCACAAACTTTCAGATACTAACTATTCCCTGAAAATGCCCGGTCGACGGAAAGAGGTGAGGATATATAACTGCAATTTGATGAAGCCGTACATAGAGCGGAGCGGAGTCGTTAAGTATACCATCAAAGAGCAGGATGGCACTAGTACCAAGTTTAAGGAGTATAGCGCGACCTACAACTCTGAAATTGGCCTAGAAGAAGTAGTAAAACATTCGGTAAGCTCGCGCGCTCTAAGACCCGAGCAGCTAGATGAGCTAAAAGAAGTGTTAGGGGAATATCTCGACAGATTCAGCGATTGGTCGTGTAGAACCGAACTAATAACGCATGAAATAGAGCCGACATCAACCGAACCAGTAAGATCAAAGCCGTACAGGGTGCCTCCAAGACAGAGAGAGATTATGGAGGCAGAGATACAGCGCATGCTACAGTTGGCAGTTATTGAGCCTGATGAGAGTGACTACACGTCACCGCTAATACTGGTAGAAACCCCTAACAAGGACCCTCGTCAGTGTGTTTACTACAGGAAGTTAAATGGCGATCGCTAGGGATCAGTTGTACCCGATACCCAACATTGAGGAACAAATTGAAAGAGTTAGCGCTGCTAATACATTTTAACTATAGATCTCATGCGGGGGCACTGGCAAGTTGCCCTTTCAGAAAGTACCAGCCGCTATGCCGCATTCATCTCACCTGTAGGCACTTTTCGCCCTCTCGCACTCAGCTTCGGGCTGAAGAACGCGCCGTTTAGCATCTCTACGTTAATGGATATTGTCCTAAAAGACTTGCAGGAGTTCGCGTTGCCCTATCTTGAAGATGTAGCAATTTTTTCGGACAGCTGGGAACAACACGTATTGCACCTCAAACAGGTGTTCTCACGGCTGACCGATGCCGGCTTAACGATGAAAGCGGAAAAGTGTAGGTTTGGTTGTTCGCAGGTTACTTATCTGGGCCATGTTGTCGGCCAGGGCATGAGACGGCCGGCCGAGCTGAAAATAGCTACGATTGGAGAATTTTCTCAGTCGCGCACGAAAACAGACCTTCGTTCATTTTTGGGAATTGTGGGGTGCTATCAACGGTTCATTCCGAATTACTCGCAAATGGCAAGTCCATTAACAGACGCCCTCCGAAAGGGAGCGCCAAGTAGCGTACATTGGGATACGGACAAAGAGAACGCTTCCCAAAGTTTGAAAACGCTATTGGTTTCTCGCCATGTGCTTCGAGCGCCAGACTACACAAAGGAATTCATAGTTCAATGCGACACAAGCGACAGAGGTATAGGCGTGGTACTTAGTCAGGTCAGCGACGATAACGAGGAGCATCCTCTCCTCTATGCCAGCCGTAAACTAAATGTAAGAGAGGAAGCCTACAGCTCTTCAGAGAAGGAATACGCTTGGTTAGTTTTGGCCACCCAGAAGTTGTCGTGTTACTTGTACGGAGCGAAGTTCATCTTCGAGACTGACCACTGTCCTCTGACGTGGCTCTATCAAATGTCACACAAAAATGGCCACTTGCTCCGATGGAGCCTCACTCTCCAAGAGTACAACTTCTCCGTTATATATCAGAAGGGAAAGTTGCATAGCAATGCGGATGGTTTGAGCAGGCTAATTTGAATTCTGCGTTTGAGTGTCCCGCCTAACGCTTAGGGTTATTATTGTTAATTTTGTTCAGCCAGGAAGATCCCCTCTCATTTAGCAGGATTCCCTCCATGATTGCTGAATTTGTCCGCACGAAATTGCTTCAAAAATTGGCATAGAGAAATGCAGCATTTTTTGTTTCTGCACTTATGTTTTTTTGAAGCCTAGCGGGCCTAAAGTGATAGCCAAGGTACGTCATCTCGGCGCAGAGCCGTGTTGTGGGGTTCATATTGCAGTCGCCTGTCTTTGTTGGATGTTTCGGGGCGGTGACATCATTACACAAGTGGTTACTGCGAGTGAAGACATCACCCCCTGGCCACCAGCCGTTCTCTTCCTGCCCAGCGGTTATCAGCGCTGGACAGTCGAGACTTTCCGGGCCATGCAGGCGCTTTTAAGAACGGCCCAGCTGAGGTGCAAGTGTTGCCAGCCAGTTGCTACAACGGGCGCCAACGCTTCCTGGAGCGCCACCGCAAACCTCTAGCCACGGCGTCACTAAGTCGCCATTGTGACTAAATGCGTTCGGCGGGCCAACTATTGTTACCCAACCCACCAAATCCGCCCTGTTCTGCTATGAGTGGGGGAATTGCCGCGGAAACGTCGACGAAGGCCCCTTCCCACGCGCCGACCAAGACGCAGGACAATGGCTACCCGGATGCGCTACCCGGGTCAGCTCCGAGTTCTACGAAGCCCCTCTGACGTCGGCTCCCGACCGTGCACCTGTGTGTGTGTGTGAGTTTGTGTGTGTGTGTGTGTGTGTGTAAGCCGTCCCGGAGAGAGGCGGCGTGTTTACAATGACTGGACGAACGTTTTCGTCCCTTTGGAATCAAGGGGGACCGAGTGGATATAAGCGGCTGTTGTGCGGATGCTCGACACACTTTCTTTAAGCAGTCATGTTGGACTGAGACACTCTCTCAAGCAGTCATGTTAGACTGACGTACTTTCTCTCGCAGTCATGCTAGACTGATGAACTGCATGTAAATACTGTAGATAAACCCTTATACCTCGTTCTCGGTGAGAAGCAGTCCTTCCCTTCATCAACGCCCTCAGCGTGGATAAGTTGGACGACGGCATGGGTCAGGTACCTTCTAATTCATGCCGGACTCCAATCTTGACAACGGATCACGAGCGATGGGATTGAGCCCCCAATCCTGGCACCGGCAACTGGCAGATTTTAGTTGATGAATTGGACCCCGAGAAGATGGCCTTCACCGGATGGCTTATATCAGTTCCAAGTCATGCCCTTTGCGCTACGCAATGCCCCTGCGACATTTGAACGTATCATGGACTCTTTTCTGCGAGGCTACAAATGGACCACCTTTCTCTGTTACCTTGACGAAGTTATTGTTTTTTCTCCCACGTTCGGCAGCCATCTTACCCGACTCGCTGCCATTTTCGCGGTCTTCCGAAAAGCCAGCTTTCAAGTGAACTCCACGCAGTGTCAATTCGGGCACCATCAAATTACCGTGCTGGGACACTTCGTTGACGCATCCGGTGTCCAACCAGATCCGGAAAAAGTTTGCGCCGTACGCAGTTTTCGTACGCCACGTTCAGCTTCTGACGTGCGCTGCTTCGTCGGACTGTGTTCTTAGATTTGCCATTTCGTCAAAAATTTCGCCGACGTTTCTCGGCCTTCGACAGATCTTCTAACAAAGAACGTGCCGTTCTTATGGGGCCCTGAGAAAACTCAAGCGTTCGCCGCTCTTATCAGGTTTTGACCATCCCTCCCATACTTGCCCACTTTGATCCATCTCCACCAACCACAGTCCACACTGACGCAAACGACTACGGAATCGGCGATGTTTTCGCCCAACAGCAGAATGGTATCGAGTGCGTGATAGCTTACGGCAGCCGCCTGCTGTAACCTACTGGGAGAAATTACTCCATCACCGAGCGGGAGAGCTTGGTTTTAGTTTCGGCTGTCGCCAAGTTCCGGCCATATTTGTACGGCAGCACCTTTTCGGACGTTACAGACCACCACGCCCTCTGCTGGCGGTCTTCCCTCCGGGTCCCCGAAGGCCGGCTTGGTCGCTGGGCTCTGGGGCTCCAAGAATTTTCATTTGTTGTCAACTCTAAGTGTGGACGTCTGCACAAGGATGCTGACTGCCTCTCGCGTCACCCAGTAAAATCAGGTCACCGGATCATGCGCAGCAGGATCCGGTGACCTGTGGGATGGTTGTGACTGACATGACCGACATGCGCGCTGAACAACAACGTGACGCATCCTTACACTCCATTATCGCCCGAGTGCAATCTGGCAGCACCAATGACACGTGCCGCATGTTTGTGCTGCATGACGGCATCCTCTACTGCCACAATATCAACCCTGACGGCCTTGAGGTGCTCCTTGTCCTTCCTCGTCATCTGCGATCATTCGTCCTCAAAAAACTTCGCGATGCATCGACGGCCAGACACCTTGGAGTTTTGCGTACATACGACCGCGTACGTACCGGTTCTTCTGGGTGGGTTTCTACAACTCTGTGCGTCGTTATGTCGCAACTTGGGATTGTATCAGCACCGGAAGAAACCTCCCCTGCCACCTGTCGGCCGACTCTATCCAAATGACGTTCCCTCTGAACTATTCCTTCGCGAGGGCCATGAAGTGCTTGGCCCTTTTCCGACGACGACTAGAGGGAGTAAGTGGAACCCTGTCGCTACTGATTACGCGACACACTACGCGATAAGAAAGGCGTTACCGTCTAGTTGCGCAATGGACGTCACCAATTTTGTCCTTCACGATGTCATTCTCCAGCACGGTGCGCCTCGACAGTTAGACCGCGGCCGCTTGTTCTTGTCTTGAGTTGTCGACGACCTCCTCCGCTCTTGTGCGACTGAGCACAAGCTGTTCACCGCCTACCAGCCACAAACGAACGGTCTCATGGAACGTCTCAACGGAACACTCACAGAGATGCTGTCGATGTACGTTTCCAACGATCACCGCGACTGGGACGCCACACTGGCCTAATGACGTTCACGTATAACTCGTCCCGACATGACACCGCAGAATATTCGCCCTACAGATTATCTGTAGTATGGTCGCGACCCCACTTTGCCCTTTGGCAGCATCCTACCTACTGTGCCCCCCGTTGCCACTGAATACGCTCGTGAAGTCATCGATCGCGCTCACATGGGGCGAGAAGTCGCCCGATCACGCTTATTAGCCTCGCAGCATCTGCAAAAAGAGCGTTATGACCAGTGCCATCGCGATGTTCAGTTCGCCCCAGGTGCTTGGGTGCTGCTTTGGTCACCATGTCGTCAGGTCGGCCTCTCCCAGAAGCTTCTCTCTCGCTACAGAGGGCCTTATAAAGTCCTACGTCAAGTTAATGACGTCAATTACGAGATCGCGCCGTTACACTTTCATCCATCCTCAAGTCCGTCGCCTGTTGACGTCGTGCACGTTTTGCGGCCGAAGCCATACTTCGCTCGCAGTTCTTCGCCTACCATGCGCCGAGACGGCGCTTCCCCACCTGGGGGTCCTGTTACGGAAGGACGAAAGAAGAGGGAGGGGAAGATGAAGATCGCAAGACGCTGGCTGCTGCCTGTTGTTACTAGCTAGCATCTCATGAAGAAATGCTGACTAGTAACACCTATTCACCTATTTTAACCCCATTGACTATGCTTGTATATACATTGTAAATACAGTCTTATACTCCCCAATATCCCCGTAACAATATAATAAGAGAAATCTACTTTTGTTATCTCCTACGCAATGACAGATTTCTGGTCTTTATCAGAAGACCGTCAATCTGTTCGGTAGCCTTCAGGAGTCGCAGCAGCACTTTTCTGACATTTTAACGCCACAGCGTTAAGGAGCTGGTGTCGCAGAAAAGCCGGTGTCGGCGGCGTTGGCCGTGAGCGAAAAATCCCGGAAGGCAATTCATAAATAAAAAGAACTTGCATGATGGGTTGGGTGGGAATCGAACCAGAGTCTCCGGAGTGTCAGACGGAGACGCTACCACTCAGGCATGAGTTCGATGGTTCAAAGCGCGACAAAAGCGTCTCTAGTGAATGCGGTGTTGCCTTAGCAACGTGCTGTAGAAAGTTATACTGCGTTGTATATTGGCAATTATGAGCATGTAAATTACAGAAGTCGCAGTGAAACTAGTGGCGAAGTACGTCTCCGCTACATTTCTTCTGCGCTTGGCACACACGCAGAGACATCTTGCGGCAAACACAAAAGACCCCCTCCTAGCAATGTACGGCGCTGCCCCGACAGGCGGCGCGCCACTCGTGCGCGTCTCCCCTTCATCTCGTTTGAACGTATTGGAGCCGTGCGGGAACCGTTGCGAGGATGCCCCAATACTCTTGCGTTTAATAAGTTTTCTCGCTCTCTCCCCTTCCAACTTCCAGCGTGCGTCACTCGAACCCTCGTGTTTAGGCGACGCGGCTCCTCTTTCTGCTCACAGCGCGATTCCTATGTGCAGCGTCCGATGCGGGACGCCTCTGGCGTGATCGCTGTGCCGTAGCGCGTCTGGTGGGGAAGCGTCCCCTGCGATGTGTGCCGTGCTGCTGGCGAGGAGTCATGCATCTGTGTGGTGCTCTCAAGCGAGAAAGAGGACGATCTCATCGAGGCGTCAGCCCCATGATCGCGTTCGCCTTCATGGCGCGTCGCGGCCGGGCTTTCGGTGCCGATCACGACGTTTGGCTCGCGTAGATCGTTTCTCCCTTCGAGACACCGAGTTGTTTGGTTCGTTTCGCTTGCTCGGGCGCACGTTGAATTAGTCGGTGGAGCGAACGGGGTGTGATAACTCTATCGCGTTCCACTTTTGAAGGCGAAGCTTAAGCGTCTTCCAATTTTGTTTCTGCGATCTACCAGGTCATGGTTCCAAGATCTTGTTCATTGTGAAAGGTTTTCTGTCAAGATGATTTATATATGTTTTGAGGTCAGGTATTTATTTTAGAATTGCAGGCAGTAAGTAGTAGAGGAGGTGTTCTGAAGTATATTCTTCATCGCAGGCACTGCACTAGGGGCTATTGGCTATTCCAATGAAATGTGAATGTGCACTGCGGAATGCAACGCCAGCTGCAAGCGACACAGCGCTTTTTCGTCACTTAGGGAAGACCAGGTAACAGCTGCTTTTGCATAGACGAATCGAGAGAGTTCCAGAGATGTGCGATTCAAGTGTGTGTCCCTTCCGAAGTGTCATACGGTGTGCTAGCTTGCTTGTGTGGTGGGTTGCGTCTATCCTTGATAAAGGTACGTAAGCGAGGTTTGTCCCTTCGTGTAGCTTCGTCGGCAAGGTCAGGGTCGGAGATACCACAGTGACCAGGCCGCCACTCAAACACGACGTTGTCTTTTTTGACGATCACATGTTGGTGGGGCGCTCGTAATTCGGACAAGAGTTGTTCGCATGACCTGTGACGAAGATCTGATAAAAGACATTGCAGTGGCGCTATTGCGTCACTGAATATTCCCCACCGATTATTTGGTGGTTGTTGAACGGTATAATTAACAGCGCCTCGGAGGGCAGCAAGTTCCGAATCAGTCATGTTGGGAAGCGAGAAATCTTGGATGTGATGCTTACTGATTGTTATGGTATAACCACTGTGCCTGTGGAGCTGCTGGTTGGAGTGGAAGGACCATCTATGTATATCTGAACTCAAAGTGGAAACTATGCAAGACGCCTACAGTTGTTTGAAATGCTAGGTAGACAGCTTAGTCTTCTTTCTTATAGATGGGAAGGAAAGGCGCACTTCAGGTTGTTGCAAACCCCACAAGGCTGACGGCGAGCATTCTGAGAGGGGCGAAGCCAGACAGCAGGGATGCGCGATAGACGATGGGTGTTGACTACGTTGGAGAATAAATCACGCTTGCGTTCGTCATTCTTGCAGGCAAGCAAGGTGGTTTGATTGCATACTTGAAATATGGAGAATATGAACGTTTAGTGTGTCGGTGGTAATATACTCGTAGGTCATGATCGGGAGGGAGTTATTAAGACGGTTCCAGCTATACTTCCAGTTCCAGTCAAGATGGTTCCACTGAACGCAAGTCCAAGGCAAATGCGTAGTTTGTGTGCGCTTGAGTACTATGAAGGGCTGTGAGATTGGAAGTGCAATTTTGTAGAAAGCACTCCTTTGTGGTTTCGAATTGAAAACACAAAGCAGTTTTCTTACAGTGGCAATTACAATGCCTAAAGTATACTCTATGTACTACAACGCAGCTTAGGCTGCCTAGAAAAAGAAAACTGCAGCACCTTCTGCCTCAGCATGTCTCGATCCAGCGTTGGTAATTTACACAAAGGGAGAACTCTTCGCTTCTTGAGCACATAAAAGAGAACCTCACAAACCTTCATAAGGAAGACACCACAAGCCTTAAATATGTCACTTGATTTTTGACCCTCCGCCCGGGAATTATAACTTCAACATGTCCCATACTACTAATGATAGACGCTTCGGCTTCTTTCTGGCTGCTGCCATACGGCCCAAAGGGCATATTTTCCTAAAATATTTGGACCGAGCAGCCTGTGTCAGTTCAGCAAACAGATTCGTCATGTATATTACTCAAGCAACAAACGCCAGTAAATTGCTCAAGTAAGTTGAACATGTAGCACGGAAAAGGGAATATATATTGGTACATTCCTCTTCGTGTTTTCCAAACTGCTACAAGCGTCAATAAGCTTTACTTCAATTTACCGCAACTTCAAGTAAACGCGTGAAGAACCGCCTAATTTTGAGAGGCAGTTAAAGGAGCAAGTATTGCAGGTAGAATTTAAACTGCAGTATTAGTTAAGTACTTGTGTTTCTGCCGAACGTTTCTGTGAAGAAATACAAAAATTCTATACTGTACCATGAACTACTCATCGTGAGCAAATCGGTTTTAGCAGACTAAAATCAAGGTAACTGTTGTAGAATTCATAGCCAGCGTTCGTGACAGACATTTTGCACGGTGGCAGGTTTGGTATCATAACTGTATCCTTATATGTTACGTTCTTGCAGTTGTCGATCCGCGCATGAAAAACCCACAATGCGCTGGTCTGCGCTCCTTCGGCTCACACTGCAGCGTCACCCTTGAGAACTGTTTTCTCGTCTAAGACAAACTATTTGCATACATTTTCGCGAACGAAGACGACGTGAAAAAAACTTGGAGGACGCTTAAGCTTCGCCTTCAAGAGTGGAACGCGATAGCGTTATCGCACCCCGTTCGCACCGCCCACTCATTCGCTCGGCATGCTCTTGAGTCACACAAAGACACAGTTTTCATATACAACACTTCTAAGTCCACAGCACAACTTTTTTCTAATTATTTGTTCCAGGAGCACCACGCAGACACATGACTCCTCGCCAGCAGCACGGCACACATCGCAAGGGATGCTTTCCCACCAGACTCGCTACGGCACAGCGATTGCGTCAGAGGCGTCCCGCATCAGACGCTGCACCAGGGAATCGCGCTGTGCGCGGAAAGAGGAGCCGCGTCGCCTAAACACGAGGGTTCGAGTGACGCACGCTGGAAGTTGGAAGCAGAGAGAGTGAGAAAACTTATTAAACGCAAGGGTATTGGGGCATCCTCGCACCGGTCCCCGCACGGCCCCAATGCGCTCAAACGAGACGAAGGGGAGAAGCGGGCGAGTGGCGCGCCAACTGTCGGGGCAGCGCCGTACATTTCGAGGAGGGGGTCTTCTGTGTTTACCGCAAGATGCCTCTGCGCGTGCGCGATGTGCAGAAGAAATATAGCGGAAACGTACTTCGCTACTGGTTTTACTGCGACTTCTGTAATTTACATGCTGATAATTACTGATGCACACCGCAGTGTAACTTTCTACGGCAGTTTCTAAGGCAACACCGCATTCACTGCGGTGAATGCGGTGTTTGCGGTGAATGCGGTGAAGCGACGTACGATTTGGTTATGAGACACGTGGTAGTGTGGAACTACATAATAATTTTGCCTACCTGGGCTCATTTGACATGCACCCAATACACGTTCTTGCGTTTCGCCCCCACGGAAATACGGCGAAACGAGGCAGTAGGCCTATCTGGGCGAACGACGAATCTGGCCGCAGCTCGTCTTAGTGCGCTTATTTTTGCCAACATGATTATTGTGGACTTAACTCGTTTTCGATCGTTTTTGATAGGATGCAGCGATGGCCTAGAGGTTGAGTGTTCGCCTCGCGTGCAAAATGACAGTGGTTCAGATCCCGTTGCCGCACAATTTCCCACTGGATTTAAAAAAATTAAATTGTATAAACAGGCCTGGAGTGCGGCCTGGCCCCAGTGACCAGACCCGGTAACGCACTCCCTCCCCAGATCAGGATTGGCCAACCTGGTGCAGTACTTGGCCGCAACCTCCTATATGAAAAAAATTGGCAGTGGCTTTGCTCGGCTATGCCAGGATATACGTAGCGAAAGCTAAGGCATAGCATGGTTATTGACGACCACACCTTGGTTATTCTTGATTGGGAAGTCCAGGTTAGTCTGGCTTTCCAGCTATGTTGCGGCCTTTACCCAGTCGTTCGGCGCTCTGTTCATCTGTTTCCTGAGCGATTCGTTTCCTCTTCATCTCACTCCGATGTCGATTCCAGGCCTCCTCCTGCTTATCAGAAATGTCGCCGTCCAAACTGCCGTCTCAACTGTGGTTGCGGCCCACGCGAGCTCTCCTTTTAAATCCTCCGACATATTATCAGGCATGCGACGCAGCTGGCGAAGCGAGCAGAGGCGAGCACGACGACGAGGAACGCGGTATGACGTCATACGAAACGGCGGCGGCGGTGACGCGCGGCGCTGCGCAGCGGCGGAACACCTGTGGCTCCGTGTATCTAGTGGTGCATGCGCAGTAGTGACTAGGGAGCGAGAGAGAGAGAGATAAATATCCGCGCCCAGGCACGCGTTGTGACGTCATGTGCCTCCTCGGAGCACCGCCACGACAAAATCGCAAGTTCGCGGCCAGTAAAGCATTCGCTGGAAAGCGGACACGTCCTGTGCTACTGGTGCTTAGCGCAGACACTAGAACTAGAAGTCGCATTCCTGATTATAAGGATATAGCTGGTAATGTACAGGAATTTTATAGCATTAACGAGAGGTTGGCAGGTTACTCTTGTGAAACCTAATAAAAAGTACAAATTGAAGGTCGTGCAGGTCTACGCGCCTACATCCAGTAATGAAGACCAGCAAGTCGAAAGCTTCTATGAAGACGTAAAGTCGCCGATGGGTAAAGTCAAAGCAAAATACACTATACTGATGGGCGACTTAAATGCGACGGTAGGCAAGAAGCAGGCTGGAGACAAGCCAGTGGGGGAATATGTCATAGGTTATAAGAATATCAGGGGAGACTTATTAGTAAAGTTTGCGGAACGGAATAATTTGCGGATAATGCATACATTCTTCCGCAAGCGGAATAACCGAAAGTGGACGTGGAAGAGCCCGAATGGCGAGACTAGAAAAGAAATAGACTTCATACTCTGCGCTAACCCTGGCATCATACAAGATGTGGAAGCACTCGGCAAGGTGCGCTGCAGGTAGTATGGTAAGATCTCCAATTAGCAAGACTTGAGGAGGGAACGGAAAGAACTGGTACGTAAGTTAGCGGAAAGAGGAAAAATAGAGGAATTCCGGATCAAGCTACAGAACTTGTATTGGGCTTTAACTCACGAAGAGGACCTTACTGTCGAAGCAATGAACGACAATCTATGTGCATCATTAAGCAATGTGCAATGAAGTCGGTGGCAACTTCGTTAGACAGGATACAGGTAAGCTATCCCAGGAGACGAAAGATCTGATTAACAAACGCCAATGTATGACAGCGTCTAACCCTACAGCTAGAATAGAACAGGCAGAACTTTCGCAGTTATTCAACAAGAGTAAGGCAGCTGACATAAGGAAGTATAATATGAATAGAATTGAGCATGCTCTCAGGAACGGAGGAAGTGTACGAGCAGTGAAGAAGAAACTAGGAATAGGGAAGAATCGGATTTATGTGTTAAGAAACAAAGCCGGCAGTATCATTACTAATATGGAGGAGATAGTTCAAGCGGCTGAGGAGTTCTATAGAGATTTAAACAGTACCAGTGGCACCCACGACGATAATGGAAGAGAGAATAGTCTAGAGGAATTTGAAGTCCCACAAGTAACGCCGGAAGAAGTAAAGAAAGCCTTGGGAGTTATGCAAAGGGGGAAGGCAGCTGGGGAGGATCAGGTAACAACAGATTTGTTGAAGGATGGTGGCCAGATTGTTCAAGAAAAACTGGCCACCCTGTATACCCAATGCCTTATGACTTCGAGCGCACCGGAATCTTGGAAGAACGCTAACATAATCCTAATCCATAAGAAAGGGGATGCCAAAGACTTGAAAAATTATAGACCGATCAGCTTACTGTCCGTTACCTACAAAGTATTTACTAAGGTAATTGCAAATAAAATCAGGAACACCTTAGACTTGTCAACCAAAGGACCAGGCAGGATTCCGTAAAAGCTACTCAACAATAGACAACATTCACACTATCAATCAGGTGATAGAGAAATGTGCGGAATATAACGAATCCTTATCTATAGCTTTCATTGACTACGAGAAATCGTTTGATTCACTCGAAACCTCAGCTGTCATGGAGGCATTACGGAATCAGGGTGTACACGAGCTGTATGTAAAAATACTGAAAGATATCTATAGCGGCTCCACAGCCACCGTGGTCCTCCATAAAGAAAGCAACAAAATCCCTATAAAGAAGGGCGTCAGGCAGGGAGTTACGATCTCTCCAATGCTATTCACAGCGTGTTTACAGGAGATATTCAGAGACCTGGATTGAGAAGAATTGGGGATAAAAGTTAATGGAGAATACTTTAGTAACTTGCGATTCGCTGGTGATATTGCCTTGCTGAGTAACTCAAGGGACCAACTGCAATGCATGCTCACTGACCTGGAGAGGTAAAGCAGAAGGGTGGGCCTAAAAATTAATCCGCAGAAAACTAAAGTAATGTTTAACAGTCTCGGTAGAGAACAGAAGTTTACGAAAGGTAGCGAGGAACTTGAAGTGGTAAGGGAATTCATCTACTTATGGCAGGTAGTGACTGTGGATCTGCATCATGAGCCTGAAATAATGAGATGAATAAGAATGGGCTGGGGTGCGCTTGCCAGGCGTTCCCCAATCATGTACAGCAGGTTGCCATTATCCCTCAAGAGAAAAGTGTATAGCAGCTGTGTCATACAAGTACTCACCTACGGGGACGAAACCTGGAGGCTTACGAAAAGGCTTCTACTTAAATTGAGGACGACACAAAGAGCTTGTAAAGTTAAGGGGGGGGATATGAAGAGAGCAGATTGGGTGAGGGAACAAACGGGAGTTAATGACATCCTAGTTGAAATCAAGAAATAGAAATGGGCATGGGAAGGGCATGTAATGAGGAGGGAAGATAACCAATGGTCGTTAAGGGTTACGGACTGGATTCCAAGAGAAGGGAAGCGTAGCAGGGGGCGGCAGAAAGTTAGGCGGGCGGATGAGATTAAGAAGTTTGCAGAGACAACATGGCCACAATTAGCACATGACGGGGGCAGTTGGAGAAGTATGGGAGAGGTCATTGCCTTGCAGTGGGCGTAGCCAGGCTGATGCTGATGATGATGAGACCTACAGCGCAGAAATCCCAGAAACAAGTGCTCGGTAAATTTGTAGTGTACAGTCCACTGATGCAAATAAAATTCGGCGCGCTTAGTACAATCTTTTTTTCCTATATTGGCTGTGGCGACGGCTACCTATACTTCTAACCGACTTTCACTTCCGGAAAAAGGCCTGTTGTCGACTGCAACGGTCGCAGAGGCAGGCATCGTACGCTTCCTTATATTACGAACGTTTTTAGCTTTGCGAATACGATTTTGTAGAACGAGTTTTCATACAATAAAGTTTATTCGTAAGCTTACTAAGTGTATTGTGGCAGTGATATATAGGCGAACTGGGTTGTCTATTTAGACATGGCTCATCGGCCATTTACGCATCATTGGTGGCTCTCATGCACGTTCCCAAATTTATAGCAGTATTTTCTTTGCACACATAATTCAATTAAGGAAACTTTTGTCGTCATACAATGAGTGACAACCTTCGAGAAAGTTCGGATGCATGATGGCGCGTCTTACGCAGAGTGCTAGAAATTGAACAGTTATCGGACGGTAAGAAATACTCAAAAGAAAACGATCTTATATGCGCCGCAGTGTATGTGGTGGCTTGAAAAATATTGCTTTTTGGTTTTCAGCTTTGCTGTGGTATTGTTCATGTCGGTTCCAAAACATTGAGGCATTTTACTGAAATAGAAGTGCTACCGAGCAATTCCATTTGTCGAAACATTGTCGTTGGCTTGATTTCTCGGTGTGTCAGAAGTGTCAATTTTAGAGGACGGATTTTTCATGACCCATCCCACACACAAGAAAATAGCGCGATAACAAAACAGGGAAATAATGCTATCGCACTTTCTGCTGATCAGCTGTTGACGGTGGCACAGCGACTGCTCAGAAGCTTGTAACAGTGTATAGAAAACTTAAGATTACACCCGTTTTAAAACAACCATTCGTTCAATCTGTGGAGCTTAGCAACCTTTTCTGAGAAAGGGCTACATAAAACGTGTTTTAAAATCAGCGACGTCGCACAACTCCCGGATAGCAACCGCTATCATTGTTTTTGAATTATGCTTCGCCGCCTTGGTGCGGTACGGCTGTTTAAAAAAAGATATACAGTAAACTCTCAGTTGCACGAACGTTGGTTTATCGAATATTTCAGAATAACGAACTTTTTAAAAATCCCCGGCAGTTTTCTTATAGATTCCATGAAAAATGTTTCACTTGAATGAATTTCGGAACAGTCAATATTTCTGTTTAACGAACTTGCTCAGAGGACCAAGGCTTATTTTTACGATCAGAACCGATGCCTGCCCTCATCAAGCAACAGCTCCAGCGGCAATATAACGTTGCTGGCGCTACAGCGCCCCTGGCGCAAAGCGGCGGCGCAGAAAACGAACGGCAACGAGGCATGGCCTCCGAGATTGTTCGCAAAAAACGAACAAGCATGTGATCCCGGAGTCCATGAACAAAGTAACATCGCTGGCGCTTAGAACGCCGCCAGAGCAAAGTGACGATCTGTCACACCACAAACCACGTGGTGTCTGTTTTTTTCCGACCGGCTAGTCGTGGCATGGTCGTCGTCTCTTTCTTTCTTTCGAAGAGGCGAAGAAGACGAAGAAGAGATGAAGAAAAGGCAACTGCCGAGCCAGTTTCAAGCTCTATAATTTTAGCTGAGGTTGTAGGGCACATTGGAAAGTTGAGAGTTGTACTTGTTGATATGTACAAATTCCATTTCACACATTTCTAACTATATGGATGCCATGTCTTTTGCGCCATGAATTGCACTTCAAATTTTTGACTCTGTATGCCATGTCTTATGTTGGTCTAGTGAATATTCAGTTTAGTGAACTTTCAGTTAAGTGAACTATTTCCTTCGGTCCCTTGAAGTTCACTCAAGTGAGAGTTCACTGTACTTAGTAAAATTGCATAAACGCAAATGACAATTGTTTCCCCTGGCTGTTGCAGTGTTTTTATAAGTAATAAAATTATAGAATGGAGCAACTTTACTGCGTGAGGGAAAGAAAAGTGCTTTCCGTCCCTTCAGTTTCAGTCTTCGCGCTTCATCTGAGACCGCAGGACAGCTGGTGCCTGCTCAGCACAGCTTGTTCCACCCCTCATGCGTGTTGCGGATGCTGTTGTGTTGTACGGGTTTTCCTTGGACTTGGCGTCAATTTCTGCTTTCGCTGGAATTCCGACCACCATGGGCAACTTCGAAACCATTGGAATTTGTAGTCTCATTCATCGACTAAGCCAGACCAGCTCCATCATACGAACAGATCATTATGTCGAGGCATCAGGAGAAAGCCGTCTGCGGAAATGAGGGAAATGCGGCTGAGAAATGGTGGGCGCAGGTAGGAACTAGATAAGCGTGATGGTACCATCGCTTTTGTTCTATTTGGGATATACTTTTACGCTGCCCTATTGCAAAAACCAGTGCCACTGGGACCCAGTGCGCCGGATTATGGGCCCAGTGCGGCGCGCTGGACGCTGGGGCGCTGGGAAGGCGCGGCGCACTGGAAGGCACTGGCTATTCGTGCGAAAAACAGCTCTAGCGCGGTAAATATGCGGTGCCTGGACACCGTACATATTGTTTTGAATACAGAAAGCAAGAAAGAGCGCTTTAGTGCAATAAAAAAAGAAAAAAAAACGTAAAAATTAAAACTGCTCCAACAAGGATTCGAACAACCGACCTACAGATCCCAAGACTGCCACTTTACAACTACGCCACGCCGCCAGGCGGCAATTCGCGGATAATTTGCCATGTCAAAGCCGAGCAGCAGTTTGTTTCGCAGAGCTACGTCTCCTATAGACATGGTTGATGCGCTATCGCCCAGCAACTAAAACTCACGCCTGTACCAGAAAGAAAAAGTTGCTGTCCGTATTCAGCAGTATGCTTGGAAGTGCCACACCATCGATTTTCACTTGCGATTGCTATTTTAACTTCGAAAAAAAGTCCTAAATGAACTGCCGACCCGGGATGGTGTATGGCCTGTTACTGCCGATTTCGATAGCCATTTCTTGTTCTTCACGCAAAGGATATGAACCGTTTCCTTAGTTCTGTGATGCCTTTCAGTCAACACGCCTGTCTAGTCCTAGATCTTCGTCAGAGAAGCGCGGGCTAGTGCTGGGAGCCTTCGGCGATAGCACACATACCTGTGTTTATGACGCGTCACACTGCGGTCATCGCTTCTTGTGCTGGCACTGTAGACATGCAAAAACTGTTTATTTAAGAACATCGATGCGAAAGCTGACATACAGAGTGATTTATCCTTGTTAGATTTCTTGATTCCTGCGCCTAGACACGCCCACAGGACGGACTCGGCGGATACGCTAGGCCTAAGCTTCGGTGGGGAGCGATCTCGGCGCGTGTAGTTAAAATAGCAATCGCAAGTGAAAATCGATGGTGTGGCACTTCCAAGCATACTGCTGAATACGGACAGCAACTTTTTCTTTCTGGTACAGGCGTGAGTTTTAGTTGCTGGGCGATAGCGCATCAACCATGTCTGTAGGAGACGTAGCTCTGCGAAACAAACTGCTTCTCGGCTTTGACACGGCAAATTATCCGCGAATTTCCGTCTGATGGTGTGGCGTAGTTATTGCTAGGAGATTTTAATTGTGTATGTTACGCGGCCGATCGAGTGAAAAAACCTTCCAGTGCGTGACAAAAGTGCTTTACTTTTAAACACACTAGTGCAAGAATCTAATCTGGATGACGTCGGTAATTTCCTGTGTACTACCGGCACGCCTGCATTCACACATTTTCAAGGGCAAAGTCACGCAAGGCTAGATAGAGGGTGTGTCGCACTGCAGCTTGTTCCCATGTGTGGCAGCTATAGTGTGAAACACGTCTTGTTCAGCGATCACAGCCTTGTAACTTTTAGTGTAGGTTCCAAAGAAAGAAAATCGAAGTTTAACTGGAAGTTGTGGAAGTTCAGCGATGGGCTGTTAATGAACGAATCCTTTTGTGAAAGCGTGAAGCAAAAGTTAGATAATTTGATCGAAGCCGAAGACGGCAACGTGCTAGAATTATGGGAGAACTTTAAACAAGGAGTCAAGATCAGTGCTATAGAAGAAGCCACTAAAGAAAAATTTCTTAAAAGGAAAAAAGAAAATGAACTGCAACGTGAGCTTGATTTTTTGTACACCGTGGAAAGCGAGAGACCCGGGAGCCGAACAAAAGAAATAAAAGAACTGAAAAGCCAGCTTGAGCTTATCGAAGAAGAGAAGTTCAAAGGAGCAGTTATAAGGGCACGAGCTGAAAGGGTTTGGCTAGGTGAGACACCGGCTAAACGAGCTTTATCTGACGAAAAGGCATACGCGAGGCGAAATAAAATCAGAATGATTCAATACGAGAACGAGATCACGAGCCAACCTCAAAAAATTGAAGAGGCGTTTCTTGATCATTATAGCAAATTATTCGGGACTGTTAAGGACGTCACAGAAGAATTCAAGACGGACTTTTTGTCAAACATGCCGCAATTAGGGGAAGACATTCAAAAACGTTTGGAGTGGCCTCTGAGCATCACCGAAGTGGAAGGAGCCATATAGGATTTAGTTGTAGGCAAGTCTCCGGGACCTGATGGACTCGGAGCGGCCTTTTATAAAGCCTTCAAAAGTGATGTCAGTCAGATCCTGTTACGGTTGTTTAAGGAGGCCTATGCGCAAAAACAGGTTCCTCCTTCTTTTCGGACATCGCTCGTAGTCCCGATACCGAAATCAGAGGACCCAGAAAAATTGTTAGCTGTCGACGCTTACCGGCCGATATCACTAATGAATGTAGACTATAAGATATTTACAAAAGTGCTCGGAAAGCGATTACAGGGAGTGGTGACCAGAATAGTAGGGTCGCATCAAACATGCGGCATTAAAGGAAGGTCTATCTACACGAACATTCATATTGCCAGAAGCATTTTAGAATACTGTAACGACCTAGGTGAACACTGCGCCATGTTACAGTTAGATATGCAGAAGGCTTTCGACCGTGTGGCCCATAAAATTCTTTTCAGTATTCTTGAACACATAAAGGTAGGGGATTAGATCTTAGATGGGGTAAAGATGTGCTATCAAGACTGTACCGCCAGCCTCATTATAAACAAGGAGGTTACCAAAACCTTTAGCGTCCGGTCATCTGTGCGCCAGGGGTGTGGTTTGTCGCCTCTTTTATTCGCAATTTACCTAGAGCCGCTTTGTAGGAAAATCAAGAATGACCATAGAATATCGGGTTTCAGAGTGCAGTCCGCGGAAGTGAAAGTGCTGGCATACGCGGATGACATCGCGTTGTTTTGTCGGGATAAAGAAAGCATCGAAATCGCGGTCGCAGAGGCTTTATCATACTGCAGAATGACAGGCAGTGCTATCAACTTTGATAAATCCCTAGGGGTATAGATCGGCAACTGGGAAGACCATCCGAGTACGTTTGCAAATATCCGCTGGACAGTCACGCCGGCAAAGTACCTAGGGGTGCCGCTTGAGCACTACCGTGACGCCGTTGATTACTGAAATGCCGAAACTGAAAGGGTTCGTGAAGGTACACTTAAATGGGGAGGCCGCAATTTCTCTATGATTGCTCGTGCGACAGTGTGCAACCTGTTTGCCGTCGCTAAAATTTCTTACGTGCTCCAAGCGTTGTGCATGTCAAGGGCTAACATACAACGTTTACACAGAGTGCTCGCAGTGTTTGTGTGGGGTTCAAGCTGGGAGCGCACCAGTCGCACTAATCTCTTTCGTTCGGTTAAAAATGGAGGATTAGGTCTGGCACATTTGTTCATTAGGCAGATTGTGTCGAGGTTTGTTTTCTTGCGGGACCAAAATGACCCATCTTTAGTAACTATGTTTCAAACAAGGCTGAGCGAAGCTATACCTGAGTTTATTGTATCGTCACATCGGTGCAGTCAAGGCAGAGCGCGTGGTTTCCTAAAAGAGGTAGCCTTGGCTTTTCAGCTGTTAAAGGTTCGGTTTTCCATGGAATACTTAAGTAGGGTACCACGAAAGCGCTTATATAAGGACCTGGTAGACACAATGTTGCCGGTGCCATTGTATCGCTCGATGTTCTGCATTGGACCTGAAAAGGATGTACTAAAAAGAGTAAAACGAATGCCAGTACGCCCGTCGGTAAAGTCCTTCTTTTTCCAGCTCCACACCAATACTTTACCTGTGAAACCGTGG
Source organism: Dermacentor variabilis (assembly GCF_050947875.1). Taxonomy (NCBI): domain Eukaryota; kingdom Metazoa; phylum Arthropoda; class Arachnida; order Ixodida; family Ixodidae; genus Dermacentor; species Dermacentor variabilis. Next base: position 4,787,079 of record NW_027460335.1, read on the forward strand.
CTAGATGAAAAAGGCCTTTCCGTGCCTTGGAGCGTCAACTGTTTACCATGCCGGAAACCCGAAACAGTAGAACACATTTTTCTTGACTGCTGGGATGCTGTGTTCCATTGGGACATCTTACAGAGAACACTAAAGAAGGACTTGCCGATTACACCATATGGGATTCGTTTCTTGCCTACTCTAAATGAAGACAAAGTACCCTTTGACAAGTTCATGCTCGTGTCTTTACATAGCTTATGGAAAACTAGAATAGCCGTGAGACATGCCGATGTCAATGCCCGGCCTGTTAGAGAATACTTCGTTGAAAGCATTTGTCATATTAAGGAAATGTATATTTTGCAAAAAGAAAAACCAACATGGCTCAGTGTGATGACTGAGCTAGCGAATTTCAAGCGTTTTTAGCCCTGTGACTGCCAACCAATGGCAGAGATTTTGTCGTGACCGTTGTGTATTGTTAAAATGTCTTGTTTTGTAGCCTTGTTGCCATGTCGGTAATAAAGAAAAAAAAAGATGGCGTGGCGTAGTGGTGAAGTGACGGTCTTGGGATCTGTAAGTCGGTCGTTCGAATCCTTGTCGGAGCAGTTTTATTTTTACGTTTTTTTTTCTTTTTTTATTGCACTAAAGCGCTCTTTCTTGCTTTCTGTATTCAAAAAAATATATACGGTGTCCAGGCACCGCATATTTAACGCGCTAGAGCTGTTTTTCGCACGAGTAGCCAGTGCCTCCCAGTACGCCGAGCCTTCCCAGCGCCTTCCCAGCGCCCCAGCGTCCAGCGCGCTGCACTGGGCCCATAATCCGGCGCACTGGGTCCCAGTGCCACTGGTTTTTGCAATAGGGTGTCCGGAGGTTCCCTGACTTGTGTAACACTCCCGCATTACCAGCGCTCAAATGGACGATGATCGCTTAAAGAAAACACTGTACTGTACTCATCGGTGTGTTCACCCTAAGTCGCCCGCACCCTTAACTGCTGCTTACAATAAGTATCTTTCATTCGGTGTTCCTAATCATGTCGAAATAAAGCAGATAATTATGCACGATATGAAAGAAAGAATAACTATAAAGCTAACTTTCTACGCCACTTAAATAACCGGGTTTCGCCCAGCTAACACCAATTCAAACTTTAATAGTTCAACAGAGCTTGCTAACTTAATGTTGTATATTATTTGGCTTTAATACATACCCCACAACTTTTACATGAAGTTGCCAATTCTGTTTTCTTGATAAACATTACACCAGCACCATGAGACAGCGAATAATTGCCGCCACGTATGCGAAAGCTTTCACCTGTGAAACGCTAAGTGCGCAGCAGAATGTGTATTCCAGAATATGGTCCCGAATTTAGGAGGGAATAATAGAGAGTTATAGCCCAGTGGAATTTACGGGCGACAGAGGAGACGTTGCAGGAGCACCATACGAATGGAAGAGCTTAGCTCAGCGATCCCTCGCTCGGTCAAGAGGAACGATTGTCCCGCCACTTGCCGAACAAGGTTGAACATACTGTGAGAAGATCGGTACGCTCGCTTCAGGTTCTCGATTGCGGTCATTCATTTCAAATCGTCCCCAGGTGGCCTGGCTGCTGAAAACTTTCACAGGGGACCGAGGTCCTTTTCAGCTATGAAACATTTCCGAGGCTTTTTCGCTTGCATACGAGCCAGCAGCACGTTTGAAGACGACGCCGACGACACGCCGCTGTTCGCGCGAGTGGTCGCCACGTTTGCTTCGCAAAAATGCTGCGCACGCTCCGACGGGGAGACGAGATCATCGAGCTAGTATACGGCTCCGTCAGCACGCTTCCCGCCCAGCGTACGGTGCATTCGCAGTGGCATCTCTGCTGGTTTGCCGGGCCCGCTGGCCCGTAAAACTGCTGAGCTATAACTATCCATACTACTCCACGGCTGGTGAACTTGTACGTAGCATCTTCAGTCATGGAAGTGCACTTACATTCAGAATGAGGTGGTATACACCATGAGGTGGTATACACCAGCTGACACAACATAAAGTTAGTAACAATTTTCACCGAAAGTTCCCTCCGCTTAGCTTAATACCTACTGTAGCTGGTGCAGCTAGCACAAAAGAGAATGAGAAGAACTCCTCGCGTCTAATATGAAATGTTTAATTCAATCGGTGCAACTATAATAATTTTAGCTCTGGAGCTAGATAATGATGTAGTATTGCATATACTTACCAAACCTGCCAACATGAAGGACCTGCTCCATGCCAGTCAACCAGAAGATGAGAGAAAATGAACTGGAACAAATAAAAACACTAACAATGTTTAGACTGATTTGCCTGGCTAAAATTTCACAGACGATTCCGACATTCTCTAGTTCGAAGTATGAGCGCAGCTCTATACGTGCTTTCATTTCGCGATATAATGATCGAAATAATTTCAGAGAGACATGTAACAGAGTCAGCAATCATCGGAAATCTCATCTGCAGGTCAAGGGCGTCGGCTTGCATACATGACTCGTCAAAGGTTCAAGTGTCATTGATGCTGCTACTTGGCTTCCAGAAAGTACTACACAATTTGCGCCGCCCATACGATCAGGCTACAAAGCAATCGCAAACCATGGCAATCGAAACAAGCGCGAAGGAGACCAAACCAAGTGAACCAAATATGCGCGAGCACACTATAGTACAAAAGTAGCATTACGGCTGAGACAAGATACGAGTACGTATTGAGAGGTCGGGTGGGTGCGCATGAAACCAGTTTATTGCGCGCACGTCACTAAAGGGGCCGCCCTCATTGCTGTTCGCAGTTCGCCGCTCGCGTCTTTCATCTGCCGCTTCGAGTTCGTTCTTTCATCTTTCGCTGTTGTGCTCGTCCGCTCGGTTACGCCACCGACGCTCGCCGCAGGAACGGGCAATTGGAGTCATAGAGTTAGTAGAACAACTCTAAATGAAAAGCTGGGCCAGAAAAGTGGGAACCTCTAGGGCGCCGCCCTGTTGCTACTGGTCAATGTGGCCAGCGCAATTACTATTGAAAGAGCTGAAAACAAGTACAGGTCACCTTATGCTTTCTCATCTAAAAACGCATACCTGATGGCTTTATGAAGGTGGTGCGTTAATATTAAGTTTACAGAAAGCGATCGCCAAGTCCGTGACTTATGTAAATCACGATGTACGCATTCATGCAATAAAGGATGACGCGAATTTCGGTTTCGAATCTGTTTTTTTGGATACGTAGTAGTTTCGTACAGTTCAGGTTTGACATGTGATCGCGCGTCGACATCGGACGCTATGGCACACTCGTGCCTTATGTGCCACCGAAGCCCCGAAGTGCTCTGGCATATACCTTCACATGTAAGTAAACGAATGTATCTGCTTGTTGAAAATATCACGCGAGTAGGCAGCTCTTGTGGTGCATCACAATCGTTTGAGAAGCGTCAGAGTAGAGCATTTTTCTGCAAGCGGAGTGGTGTTTTTATTTGCAAGTTTCCCTTCAGTAAGAAATTGCTGGACAGGCGGACCAGCGCACCGGAATTGTACTGGCGAAGCCACAAGCAACTCGAAGAATCTGTTTAACTGTTGCACTTTGAACAATCATGCTTCTACAAAGGCCACAGCAGAAAAACAGCCTGATGCCGAGTATTTCTGTGCCACGAAGTAATCAAGAGGCGAGTGCCTAATGCGGACGAAATCGAGTGCATCGAGATTTAGAACGACAGAAAGCTCAGCTAGTTGGTAAGGATTCATTATGCAAAACAGAGGTGAGGCGTGCAGAACAGGACACAAGAGTAGAGAAGTGGGCGGCGCTCGTGTTCTTTGCTTGTAAATACTCTACCCTTGTGTCCTGTCTGCACGCCTCACCTCCGTTTTGCATAACGAGTGCAACAACCCACATATTAATAGCGTAGGCGCTTTACTAACTGTGCAATATTTTCAACACTTCCTTGCATGCCATTTCATGTGGAATATCTTTTCTGGTCACAAATTTGTGCAGCGAATCTATTTGCATGATCGACTCCGGGCCTGTGGGACCGTTCACTTGCACTTGATGCTGAGTCTTTTACATGTATCCATAAACTGCAGATATGCACATCAGATCCCTGCGAGCATTTTCAAAATTCAATTATTTTAGACAACAGGCACATATGCAATACTGACATAATCCCGAGTACCACTAAGCAGCTGGGACACATTTTTGTTGACCATACTCGCAGGTAAAATAAGTAGATCATGTGGACAGCTCCAGCTCATTTTCCTTAAATCAGTGTGTACAAGGGGTATGCAAAAATAATTTTTTTCACGCGCACCGATTATTTTGCTGCATAAGCAAGAGAACCCACCACGTTAGTGTAACATATCTTGTACATCACACTAATATGTGCTTTAATTTGCCAAGTGAGATGAGTTACTTTTATGGCTCATTCAGTCATATCACACTGTAAGCTGCATTCATCAATCTTCAATTAGATTTTGCAAATGTTTAATGAAACATGTTTCCCTTTTATGCAGATATGCAATGGCAAGCCCTTCCGTGTGTTCCAAAGGTAAAATTTAAGCTCTAAATTAAAGAAGACATTTTTAGTCAGAAAAAAGCAAAAATGGTGAATGCAGAGTATCAGAAGCCCAAGGTACAGAAATTATGAGAAGTGTCGAATGATTTTAAGGAAAGAGTCGTATTTGAAAATGCAAGACTCTTTAGTGGAGGTCAAGTAAGTCAACATAGGTAGAATACTCTGCAAAATTATGCGAGTGAGGGGATGTCAAACAATGGGTCAGGTGTTTTTCTGGAAAACAAAAGCTGATTGCCATTGCATAAGTCATTTTAGCATTATGAGACTGCTGCTTGATAAATTCAGAAATAAACCAAAAAGCAAGACAAGCAAAAATAAAAAACAATTTAATGATGCTCTCTCCACACTGGGATAAATAAAAACAAAACACAACCCATCTAATGTGGACATATCAGACGCCTTGTGAAACACTAAAGGAAAAATTCAGTTTCGAGCTATGGCACTTGCCGCATAGTTGTGGGGGGCCTTGCACTAATAGTGATAGTTACCACTGCATTTAGAAATTGAAAGCATTCGTGCAGACAAGGATGATTCTTTATATTTTCGGCTACCACTTGAAATGCCTCCACCAAGTGTTACAATGCTGCACGCAGCCATACTAAGGATCTCGCAGCAACACCTGCAGGTAAAAAGCAGAAGCACTCAAAGTGCTGGTGTGTACTGGACACTATGTTTGAAAACCTTTAGGCAAGAAGAGTGCAAGAAGCAGACATAACTGCATTTATTTCCATAATTTCCCATTTGAATTGCCTTTTCTTTTTGCTTAGACAATGCCTACGCCTAGCCACAGCAGCTCCCTCATACAGACTCCGCAAGCCAGGAGGCCGTGGATGCAAATGCAGGTAAGAGGCAAGAAGCAATAGCACTGGTATCGACATTCATCTAATTTCTTTCTTTTTCTTTCGTTTAGGCAGCCAGCACACCTCGAACAGCCACCTTGACTGCGGGTGTGTCACCCTAGTCGCCAAGGAAACATTTGAGGGAAAGCGGCAGGCAATGTGAACAGCCACTTCTCCATGTAAACGATACTCTTTCTCTCGGATGACTCCTACGCCTCGCCACGCCAGCACACTTGTGCACAAAGATGCCGTGGAGGCACGTGCAGGTCAGAAGTAAGAAGCAGTGGCACCGGTGTCGACATTCACCCAATTTCTTTTTCTTACACTGACGCAGCCAGCACACCTCAATCGCCACCTTGACTGCGGGTGTGTCAGTAGATTCCTGTTGTACATATGCTCATAATAAACTTCAGTAAACTTGGACTTGATAATAAACTTGAAGGCAAATGGGACATTGATGCATTGTATTTTTGAACATTTATTGTACACATACAATAGATGTTACACTTTGCAGTGCTACAGAGCGTATTTTGAAGCTTCCCCCTATATTTTGCACGTTTAGTTACGTATGTGTTGTGTGGCCCTCAATGCAGTTCATGTTGTAGCAGCTGCTTTGTCTGTGTATCGCGCATTGGCTTAAGCTCGTGATATCCACATACTTCTCTCACATATACAAAATAAAGTTCTATGTAGTCCTCAGTGTTACAACAAAAAATGAAAGTAAACAATCCGATCGTGGAATTGTCTTTAATACAGTGATTCCTATGACAAGTTGACAACTTGAACTGGTAGATCGGTCCATAGCCTCCTCTATTTTTAAAAAATAAAGGAGGCTATGTATCCGTCATGGCAAGGAATTGTATGTATACATGAAAAGAGGGGGGTATGTGTGCGTATTTGTAGGGGGGGGGTATAGGATCAGGGCGGTACGAAAAAATGTACCAACACCGTCCTCTAGACCCATTCCGTTAAGGTACCGTAACAAAGGGTATTATGTATAAAGTTCATACAACCAACTCTGATATTACTGCACACGCCAGGCGACGCGAGCTACATTTGTCATGACGCATTCGCGACTGCACCGGATGCCCTCCATATTATTCTCGTTAATCGTTCACACTGCACCGAGGCAAAAGAAAGATCATGGGCGCAGGTGCCTTTAAGGTATCTCGACCTTGCGAGGCTCTGCTGCGCGTGCCAGGGCAGCTGTCCGTGCGAACACTCCCTGGCACACACCTGCCTCGGCGGCCCCAACCTACGTACCGTTCTGCTTCGAGCTTTGATCCCCCTACTGTCCCTTGGGTGCCCTAGAGTTCCTGCGCCGCCTGCTTTATTATTATCTCAGGTGCTCTCCTGAGACTTCCGTTTGTCGGTTACATGTGCCCTACCCCAGCTGGATCAGTACTTATAATAATAAAAAAGCCCGATCTATCGTCGCGACGACAGATTGCGAAAGCGGCTTTTGCAACATACCGCGCCCGTGCGAAGAGAATTACGGAATGCCAACGAGGAATCTGACCACAGCTTCGAGCTCGTAACCTCGTCGAGTGACACTCCTGCAACAGGCGTGACCCGTGAAAACCGCATACCGCCGGAAACTTCAACAGGATCAGTTCATCAATTGCATAACTGCCACCTGTACGGCCAACATGGAATAAAGAACCAACTTATAAAGCCCAAACACACGGCTGCACGCACACATCACGACAGTACAAGCGAGACGCCATGCTGCTACGCTGCTACTGTTGCCGGATTAAAACTGACTACTGTCACCAAGTCTAGCAAGCGTCTCAGGAGCTGGCAACCTCGGCGCGTAGCAACATGGCGGCGCTCTTTCGGTTCCCGATTTCAATGCATGGGCCCTATGGGTAGCTTTTCCTCTAGAGTCAGTATAGTAACCCTATGATTAGAGTTATAGCTCAGCGCGTTTACGAGGGAGTGGAGCCGCCACTGCGCGTGTGCGGTACGCTGGGGTAGCCAGCATGTTTACGGAGCGGGCCGCTGGCTCGCTGGTATCCTCTCCCCAGCGGAGCGCGCACAGCTGACAAGCATTTTTGCAAGACAAGTGTAGCGACAACCCGCGCGCACAGCCACATGTCGTCCGCGTCGTCTTCAAACGCGGTTCCGGCTCGCCTGCAGGCGAAAATCGGCGGAGGTGTTTCGCCACTGTATCCTGCGACCTCTGTATCCTGCGAGAGATTTCAGAAGAGGCAGTTTGGCGACGAATTGAAGTGCATAACCGCGATCGAGAACCTGAAGCGAGCGTACTGGTGCTTTAAAAGCAAATTTAACCTTGTTCGACAGGTGCCTTAACAAAGCACTACGCTCGACCGATCGAGGGATTGATGAGCTAAATCTCCCTTTCTTGCAGCGCTCCGCTGCCTATCTAGCCCGGCTATAATTCTGTATTAAGAGCTGCGTTCTAAAACAGTGTTCGAAGATAACCGAAGCTGCCACGCTTTACTGTGTAGAGGATAATGCCTGTGTAAGCACTGCGGTGTCAGGTCTCCCTTTCTTTCAATTGAAGTCGTAGCTTGCGATTGAGATGGACAAGAACGACGATGGAATGTGCGCTAACTAAACCACCGTTTAATGATGGTTTAGTGTTTACAAACACAGATCAAGGTGTGCGGGAAATAGAAGCAATCTTGATGGCCAAAGAAAGTGCGAACTGCGTCAGCGCTCCGTCGATTACTCTAAGCAGAAATGAAACTGCCTATGTGGAAAATGTTGGTTTGCACGTGCGCTGATTTCCATTCGTTTGACCGGTACAAGTACCATGCTTTTCTGAAATAAACTTCAATTGATAGTTACAGCATGTCCTGTCGTCTTTCTTTTCCTTGTCAATCCAGTGCTATGACTTCAATAGATGCAACGAACCACGTAGCTTTAAAGCCTGCACTCCTGCTATTTTTACTCTGCAATATACATTTCTCAGGCCAAACTCACCTGCTGCTGCCACAGGTAAAAGGGTTGCGCTTTTGGGAGTAGCCCAAATTAAGGGTGGCCCAAATTGAAATTTGTGGATGAGCTGACTCATATTTGGGGGTGGGCTAACTCGAAATTTCTGGGTGGGTGAACTTCGAAAGTGGGGTGGGCAAACTTAAATATGGGGATGGGCTAAAATAAATTTAGGGGTAGCCCAAGCTGAAATTTGGGGCATGCCACCTGAAAGTTTGAGGTGGGCCAAGGTGAAATTTGAGAATAGGGCAACTTAAAGATGGGAGTGGGCCTAGTTAAATTCGGCTGTGGACCCCCTTCAATTTGGGAAGGGCCAAATTTAATTTTTTTGGTGGGCTAACCTAGATTGTGGATAGACCAACTTGTATTTTCACATGGGCCAACCTAAATTTATGGCTAGACCAAATTAAAGTTTGGGGGTGGGCTAACTTATGTTTGGGGGTGGGCCTACTTGAAAATTGCAAGTGGACATCCCATATTTGAAGTACGCGAACTTAATTTAGGGGGCAGGCCAAATTAAAGTTTGGCAGTGGCATACTTGAAAGCTGGGGCTCGGCAAAAATGAGTCTGGGGCAGGACAAGGTGAAATTTGAGTGTAGGCCAAGTCAAGTTCATGAGTGGCGAACTTGAAATCTAAAAGTGGGCTAGGATAAAATATGAGGGTAGGCCAACCTAAGCTTGGGGGTGGCCAGCTTGAAATCGCGAGGTGGGCCAAGTTTGGGTTTGGGCCCACTTCAATTCGAGGAGGGCCAAATTAAGCTTTGAGGTGAGCCTACTGGTGATCTTGTGATGGGCCAAATTACATATCTTGATTGGCCAAATTAAATTTGGGATGGGCCAGTTCAATTTAGGGGTAGGCCAAATTGAAATTAGGGGATGCGCTAACCTAAGTTGGGGGTGAGACTCCTTCAAAATTGGGGGTGGACCATGCTATATTGGGAGTAGGCCAACTTAATTAGGGGGAGAGCAAGTTAAAATTTGGCACTGGCCTAACTTGAAAATTGGGGGGTTGGTTAACTTAAGTATGGGGATAGCCTAAACTAAATCTAGGGGTGGGCCAACTTAAACTTGGGGTTGGGTCAACTTGAAATTTAGACATTGTCCACATGAAATTTGGATAGGCCAACTTGGAACTTCTAGGGCTGTCTGACTTAAACGTGTAGGTTGGACAACTTGAAGTTTGGTAGTAGGCCAACCTAACTCAGGGTTCGGCCAGCTTGAATATTGGGAGTGGGCCAAGTTGAAATTTAGGGATGAGCAAGCTGAAATTTGCAGGAAGGCCAATTTAAATGTTGGGGTGGGCCATATGAAAGCTGGAAAGGGGCCAACTTAAATTAGGGGGTGCACCAACTTGACATTTGTGAGTGGGCTAACTGAAATTTGGGGATGGCCAACCTGATTTTTAGCATGGGTAAAAATACACCTAGGGGTGGAACAACTTCAATTTAGGGGTAGCTCAAATTGAAACCTGGGGGTGGTTGAACGTAATTGGGGGGGTCGGCCAACTTTAACACTATGTGTGGGCCAACATGAAATGTTGGGTGGGCCAACTGAAATTTGAGGATGGGTAAACGTTAGTTAGGGGTTGGGCCAACTTAATGTTTTGTACTGGCCTAACATGAAATTGGGGGTGGGTCAAGTTAAATTTGGGTTGGGGAAACTTGACATTTGGGGAAGGCGAACTTAAAATTTTGACATGGGTCAACTAAAATTTCGAGTGGGCCAATGTGTATTTGGGGGAGGGCCTACTTGAAAGTTGTAGTTCTGCCAACTTGGAAGGTGGGGTAGGCCAGCTAAAATTTGGGGGAGCAACATAAGTTAGCGCTGGGCAAACTTAGGGTTTCACAGATGCCCAACTTGAAATTTGGGGTAGTCCACCTAGAAATTTGGAGGTGGGCCAACTTAACTTTGGGATGGGCCAACTTGAAATTTGGGAAGGCCACACCTAAATTTAGAGGAGCGCCAACTTCCTACTTGGAAATTGGCCTGCTTGAAATTTGCGTGTAGTGCGACTTCAAATGTGGGGTGTCCCAACGAAATTTTAGGGGCAGGCCAACTTACATAAAGGGCTGGGCCAACTGAAATTTGGGGGTAGCTCAAACTTAAATATGAGGGCATGCCAAGTTAGGATTTGGGGTGGTCCAACTTCAAATTTAGGGGTTGCCCAATCTAATATTTGACATGGGCAAACATGAAATTCTGGGAGGGCCAACCTAAATAAGGCAGCGGGCCAACTTCACTTGGGGGGATGGGATAACCTAACTTTAGGTGTAACCACAATTAAAATTTGGCAGTGGGGCATCTAAGTCTGCAGGTGGAACAACTTAAAATTTCAGGGTGGGGCAATTTGAAACTTGCAAATTGGCTAACTTGAAATTTATCGGTGCAATGACTTGAAACATCGATTGGGCTAATTGATATGTAGGATAGGCCGCTTCAAGTGGGCCAATTTAATTAGGGGATAGTCTAAACTGAAATTTGGTTTGGTAGGAATTGAAATTGTGAGGTGGGCGAACCTAAATTTGGGCCGAGGGAACTTGACCCTTGGAGGTGGGCTAAGTTGAAATTTTGACACCGTGTAACTGAAATTTCGTCATGGGCTAACTGAAATATTTGGTTGTCCGCCAGCTTGAAATATCGGGATGGGCCATTCTGAAACTTGGGGGAGCACCTGCTCAAACTTCAGGCTGGGTCAATTGAAATTTTCGGGAAGCTGAGCTTTAAATTTGGACACACACACACGCACACGCACACGCACACGCACACGCACGCACGCACGCACGCACGCACGCACACACGCACACACACACACACACACACACACACACACACACACACACACACACGCACACACACACACACACATATATATATATATATATATATATATATTTATATTTATATATATATTACTTCCTTTTTTGCTAAACGAGAAGAAAGGGGGTTAACCGAGGAGCCTGATTTTTATTAGTCATTATCAGCACAAGTAATTCCCTTATGTGGTACTTGGTGTGAGTGTTGGCTCCTTTTTTGCTGTGTTTCAAGTGGACTTTCCCAATTTTCAAGCCAAAAGGGACTATAACCTGCTTGCGCAACAATATTGTCTGCTATAATTTTCATAATTCCTGTTAAATAGACTCTGTTGTGTGGGCGGAGTGAAAAATAATGGGTCTAAATTTCGTTGTTTAGATTGAAACGGCAAGACTTCACAAAACTTGATGTTTTGAGCTCGTTAGCTTTGAAGTGAAAAAAAAAATGTCCCACGATTACGATACCCCCTAATGCGAAATTTGACAGTAGCTGTATACGTGTTTTCATTTGACGATATATTACAATACGGGTTTATTTTAGGAAATAAAAGGGTTCTGGTGAATGCCAAAGGCTAAAAGCTGTTGGAAAAACAGATTGAATGGGTCGATGGTCCGTTACAAAGCATTCATGGTGGCTGGGTCAAAAATCGTAACATTTTTAGACGCTCAGAATAAATTAACTACTTACGCAAATTCACAAAACGAGACCGAAAATAATATAGAGACTAAGGGAAAAACATATTCGATACATCACACAAAAGAAATATGTATGTGTAGGGGTTGCTAAAATTCTAATAACATTCGCTCTGAGATAGAGACTAGATAATATAGACTAAAAGAAAACATTCGATGCACCAGAAGATAGAAAGGGAATGGTGTTAGGGTTGCAGAAACGGTAACACAATTGGCTCTGAAAAATATTAAGCAATCAGTGATCACATGTTTACAAAATGCATTTGAAGTTCCTTGGATGAGGAAGCATATGTACCTTGATATTTATTTAAAATGTGTGGTAGATTATGTTGTAATGAGTGTAGGCTATATTTATTATGAAACCGCGAAAAATACCACGTATCACAGCATTTCTTTTATTGCCAGAAATGAATTTTGTGTCAGAGATGCAATAGACACTAGGAAATTTTCGAAGGCAGTATTTGAGAAATAAAATGAATTTAGAATGCGAAACGCGTAGAAATATTCTATTTTGACAATTTTATGCTTTAAGGAAGCTAGCCGCGCTGTCTTCCGAAAGCCCATGTTGTCAACGTGCCGAATATTCTTTTTCAAGGACAGAATTTTTATAATATTCATCTTTCCTGTAGTCGCCCACACTGAGCTACAGTAATTTAAATGGGAAAAAAATAAGGCATAATAAATATTTTTTGTTTTGGGTGGAAGAAGACACCGACACCGAGCCAAAACACCTCGTGATAGCAGACAGTTTTGTTCAGATATTTTCCATATGTTTATCCGAAGCAACGTGCGAAGAAAAAGTGACGCCGGATATTTGTCGCCTAAAGTTTGATTAATAGCAAGAATTTATTTTTTATGCGAAATAATATTTGTTTTCGTGGGGTTCATTTTTAGACAACTAGCAATAGACCCTTCAGATAGCCTAGTGAGTAGAGAAATATATTTTGTCATTATTTCTTGTGAATTCGGACCACAAAAAAGGTTAGTGTCATCGACATACACGATAAATTTTAGACTTGTATCAATATTAGTAATGTCGTTAATATGAAGGTTAAAGACATAGGACCTAGTAAGCTCCCTTGCAGCATGCCATTTATTGCAGCTTGACTTGACTTCTCGTGTTTTGTGCACACTGATTGTTTTCGATCAGTAAGGTAAGACTCAAATATTGTTAAGGAAGTACCACTAAAGCCATAGTGGGATAATTTTCAAAGCAAAATTTTATTATTTATACAATTGAACGCCTTGCTGAAATCAATGAATAGTGGCAATGTGAAGATGTCTTTGTTTTTAGTACATATTCCTTGAGTGTGAGCCGAGCAGTTTCTGTTGACCTGCCTTTACAAAAGCCGAACAGAGCAGTAGATAGAATGTCTTGTCTATCGAAAAAATTTGACACGGGAGAAAAAAAATATTTTCTAATCCTTTGGGAAATACTGGAATGATTGAGATGGGTTTGTAATTTGACACTTCGTTTCTGTTGCCTCCTTTAAAAAGTACAGATACCCTACTTAGTTTCATTTTTTCTGGGAATACCCCAGACTGTAAAGTTAGATTAGAGATCTGCATTAAAGCTGGAATAATGTATTCTAAAACATTCTTTATAGGTTTTAATTGGATATCATCAATGTCACGAGTTTTACTATGCCTAAGGTTCATGAAAGCACTAAACACCTCAGATTCACCAGTGGGATTATAAAATAGGCTGTTGGAAACGGAAAGAAACGACGACGTATCAGGCCGAGTTGGCTGTGGCACGGTTATACTTGCAAAGTACTTACTGAAATGGTTTGCAAGCGCTAAATCCAATATTTCATTTTTATTGTAGATTATTTTGTTTGGTGTGGTAGAACGCTCTATGTGGCCAAGAACCTTATTGATAATGCTCCACAAGGTATCAGGATGTTGACTAGTGGCGTCTGCACACAGACGCTCATGATAAGAGTTCTTAGCGCGTCTAAGTTCTGTATTTATATTCTTTTTGTGCTTTTTAAACAGTGTCAGCGTTCCAGGGAAGCGTGCAGTAAGAAATCTATGGTACAGTTTATCTTTGCGTTTTATCATTGTAAAATGTCCCAGTGTAATGCAGGGTTTTCTTATCTCTTTGGTTTGATTTTTCTTTCTGAGAGGGAAATGTGTTCTGTAGATTTGTAGAAATGCAGAAAAAATTTTGAATAGGCGACATTTACATCACTTATTTGATATAGAAAAGATCATTCATAATTGCAAACGCTTAGTTTAGAAAGATCCATATTTTTATCAGTTATATCTTGTAGGGAGAACAGATTTGATTCAGAACGAATTTTTCACATTGACACGATATGTCTTAAACACAGGACAATGATCACTGACGACCGACGTCACTGTTCCAGTATACTTTACGGCAGTCCCAATATTCCTGATAAGAATGTCAAGACTTGCAGCAGAAGACAACGTAACACGAGTTGGTGTACGAACAAAATTGATAGATCTCGCACAGCTACGTGTATTAGTAAAATCCAGTGTGGCAGCAGTACTTTCAAGAAAATTTATGTTAGGGTCTCTCCCTTAGACAAGCCGAAATTCGTTAGCAGGAACATGTTCCAGTAAATTATCAAATAAATTCAGAAAGACAAAAATATTTACATTTGGCGGGCAATATACGACCGAAATTGTATTGGAGCAATGATTAAGCGCTAAAATTTCATAGTCGTATGTTGTCTTACAAAATTCTGATACTTCTTCACATTTCCATCCCTGCGCGACAGCGATTGCTACACCTTCTCCTCGACTATAAGTTCGACTTCAAACGCAATCAGCATAGCCATCAAGGTACAGCCGAGCACTGCTCTCATTATACCATGCTTCGGTTAGCATAATGATATCGAACATAATGAGCATAATGATATCGATAAATAGATTGAAAACTGCTAATAATTTCTTTGTTGGCTGCAGATCCAGCAATCAAGTGCGGAACGCAAATGCTTGAATGTAACTGTAAACATGAGGTATGATGAACTGGTGATATTCCACGACAGTTTTTTGGGAGTGTTCCAAGTAACGTCAGAAACAGCAGACGTAATCCTTGCGACATCACGTCCTTCCAATATTTGCACAGCATCAAAGGTATAATTTTGCCTTGCATAGATTTTCCCGTTGCTGGTCCACGCAGATATGAATTTATGTTGACATTTCCTTTTCACTGCCATGCCAAGCAGCCTCTTTAGCGCTGGGCACAAATGTTGGCTCACGTAAACGGGGCGTGTAGATTCTAATTCCAGGTCTCTGTTCATGACTCTTGTTTTTTTGTTTTCTTGAAGGCGGGGTCGCATTTAGCTCTAGATTTAAACTGAACGACTATGTTTGTTTTATGCGAGTTGCGAGTTGGAACACGGTGACAACACTCAACGTGAGATGAACTGATTGGCTCAAGGAATGCAGTGCCTATATCAGACAAAATAGTAGCTAGGTTGTCATTGTATTCTTCACAACAACCAGTTTTTCCAGACTAGCGTTTAACGAGTACTGCTACGAATGTGTGAATCCCAATTCAAGATCTGCAGCTTTTTTTTCCAGCGCAGCACATTTAGCGTGTTGTTCGTCATTTTCCTTTGCCTGGCTTGCAATCTTTGAGAGCTCAGAATCTAGCTTCTACCTCATTTCTTCGATTGATTCATACAAAAAGTCACTGCTTTTACTCATTTGGCGTTGCTCATTGCATGTCTCCCGGATCTCGTTCCTGAGGTCACGTTACGATGCGTCTTTGAAAGCTTTGAATTCTTGTCTAATTTCTTTGAGCAAGTCAGCCCTTATCTCTTTCTTCAGCTTTGAGAGTGCCCTAGCCATATCGGTACTCCTACATACAGCAACTGCTGCATGAATCAAAGAAGTAGAAACTCAAACTTGGCAATGGCGACGACACTATATAAATAGAAATGTAAAATGTATGTGTACAATGGGCACTAACCTGTAGCAAAAACAAGCCGTAACCTTTAGTTCAGCGCCAAGCAGCGCGGTCACCACTGCCGAGTGCAGGGACCGCTGGCAGTCTGTTTTTATAGCAGAGGCGCTAACGCAAGGTGCCAAGAGATTCCTTAAAGCTGATGACGGGCACCCCGCCTCCTGGTGGCAGTCAGTCCAGAAACTACATCTCCCGCGCGTTCGTTGACAACGGCGATGCACGTGGTGAAGACCGCTTCTTTCCAAAACGTCGGAATGCAGCGCGGGTAGAAACGGCCACCTGTAGCAAAAACAAGCCGTAACCTTTAGTTCAGCGCCAAGCAGCGCGGTCACCACTGCCTAGTGGTGATTCAGCCAAACAAGTTCAGACCAATATCTCTGCAGCAGCTAGCAATGGGCTGGTGCCGTGAGCGCTTAGCAGATGGAGGGGCAATAAGGGAACGCTGGCACGATGAGCGGCATCGGATCCAGCGCTAGAAGAAGGCGACGATGGACACGCGAGCGGTGACACGAA
The DNA here is from genome assembly GCF_050947875.1 of Dermacentor variabilis. Taxonomy (NCBI): domain Eukaryota; kingdom Metazoa; phylum Arthropoda; class Arachnida; order Ixodida; family Ixodidae; genus Dermacentor; species Dermacentor variabilis. The sequence goes on from NW_027460335.1 coordinate 4,803,355, forward strand.
TACGCTGGCATGGTTACACCGCGGGACGCCCTCGAGGCAGATGTGGAGGAAGACAACGACGAACAAGCCAACAGCCCGTCAGAGCAATCGCGCGGTCAGGCCGAGAGACGCCGACGCTCAACGTAGCACGTTTTACAAATGTTCACTCTAGGAAGACACGCTTATGTATCAGTTCACTGGCCACCATACAGACAGACACATACAAATTCATTATCGCTCTTTGTTTGCTGCCTTGTTTTACTGGCCTCTTTTTTGACGAACTGTGCAGCCCTGTCTGTGAAGCAATGTGGTCGCCAGTCAGCATTTTGCAAATATTGTAGTGTCAAACATCCTACTGACACACCAAACGACCCCGAAAGGGCGACTGGGGCAATCCCGCCAGCATTACAAGTCAACACAGCATCCATTGCATAGCTATTTTCGATGTATAAAGGCCAAGGAGCACATTCTTCAGAACGCGCTCCCAGACAACATTGTTGAACGACTTCTTCGCGTTCTGAACCTCTCCGTGCACTACTTTCTCGATAAGTTCTCGTTTACCAAGTACGTCGACTATTGGTTCAATAGCCTCAAGAACATGTTTGCCTATGTAATTCTTGTAGATATAAGGCTCACCAATCATCTCGCTCTTGTTAAAACTGCACCATGAGTTGGCACGCATTGGACAGAGGCCATGGAATAGATGTGCATTTGCGGAAGCCATGTCGAAGTACGTGACCCACACAGCCTTTCGTATGCCGTTCAAGTTTGCAACGGCTCTTTTAATGGCCGCATCATGACAGATCATAAGTATTTAATTTATAGCGCAAGTTACCTTGCCCGTGGAAGCACGCCCAAGCTAGAGCGAGAGAACGAGTGTCACGAGTGATAGCGTAAGCGCCAAAGAATTCGTATGGCTAAAAATGGAAAGCAAGGTAGCTCTTTGCTACTGAGAGACGAGCAATAAACATTCTATTAAGCCTAAAGAACACCTGGGTTTTCATCTCTGGGTTTTCTTTCAACAAAGGAGAGGTATAGATCACATGTAGGCGTAAAAGGGGACGTGGACGGACACCATCAATGTTTCGGAATAATTGTGTAAATAAATCACGCACGCATACATGATGCACTTAGAATTGTTGAAGAAAAATGGGAATTCGATATCTGTAAAAAACAAGAACTATCTTTTTTCAAATTTTTGCAATTTCAGGCATAAATGATGCACTCAGCATTGTTAAAAAACTGGCAACTACCAATCTGTAGAAAACAAGGAGTATAGATATTTTTCCGAAATTTGCGATACCCTGTTTCCTTCAATGCTCCAGAGAGCTAAATAATAATTTGTCGGACACTTAAGCTTCACTTTTAGGAGTGGAACACGATTGCATTGACAGGTCCCTTACTGCTTTTCACGCTTTCCGGCAACTGCTCCTTATGTAACCTTAATGCTCACCGGAGAATGTTTGCGGCTGACGCTATACATGACGGAGAGATTTTTGTTAGAAACGCGGTCTCTTGCGTAGGCTGACCCCAAAGTAGTGCATAGCCGCGCCAAAAATATTATACCATTTTCAGGTTTCTGTTATTATTTCGCACGTGTAATGTTTCAGTCGGAGAAGATTTAACATAAAGGGCATGCGTTGGTATTTGAGGAAATTTGTTTGTGACAATATAACACGCATGCACCGCATGCCTAATGTCTGAAGTGTATTGCTCCGACGTCGGTAGCGGATGCCCGCCATCTACTTTGCACGTGTACTAGGAGAAAGACAATTCACGAAGGTGTTCGTAAAAATTTCAAATTGAACAGTGATGAAGTTGAAGACTGTGAAAGATGGATTATGGACAACACGTGTTAAAAGCCACTGTCGCAATATATATATGACACAGTCCTGCATGCTTATATTTAACTGCATTATGACGTTATGCCGCGTGGCAACTCAAGTGAAAAAAATGCCGCATGTCATATATCCTTAATAGATGTATAGCGCTATCGCGTTAATATATCAGAGACCTTCACTTCAACTTACGCACTTTACAAGGCTAGTGTGTATGTTATTGAAGGCACGAATGCTAATTGCGTGCTACACACGCGCCATGTGTTTCATACTGCTAGAGCACGACCTGGTTTCAGGCGATATCCTCCTTGACAACAAATTTTCCCGCCTACAGACGCTGTATTGGAATGTTGGGCATCTTGCGTTTAGGGTCATCTTCACGTCTCTTCGCAGTGCAGACGGAAATGGAATGATGTTCTCCGAAGGCCGCCACATAATATTAACGGGATAACAATAAGGGCCCCGTGTTGCAGGGAACCGGATGCTGGCGTCCCGCGCCTGCATCCTGTGAGGGAGACTTCCCATATATGCTAAGGTATATGCCAAGCCTTGCTACAAGATATGCGCTGTATACGGGTTATAGTGCCACACTATTGTGTCCCTAAAGTTTCGCACACCTTGTCTTACATTCTTGACAAAACTATTCTGATGAACATTGAGAACGACAAACCACAAACAGTGGTATGAAGCGAAACACCGACAGCACATGTCTTTTTTGTTAAAGCTTGTGAGACTGAAATATTAAAAGTGCGAAACAGTAAGACAAAGCTGAAAATGATACAATTTTTTGGCTCGGCCGTGCACAACCACCGCGATTGGCTCACGCAAGAGGCCGCGTTTCCACAAGAAAGCTCGCCTTCGTGCATAGCGTTCGCCACCATCGTTTCCCTGTTAACATTATGGTTACATAAACTGCAGTTGCCGGGAAGCGTAAGAAGTAGTGAGTTTCTTTAACGATATCACATTCAACTCTTAAAAGCGAAGCTTAAGCATGCTTTAAATCTTCTTCTACAGTAGCGTTTAGGCTGCAATAAATGGTTTGAAGGGCCCACGTGCTTTTGGAAGGCTATGTCATTCGCAATAAGAGATAATTGGTTCGTGATAAATGGACGGTATCTTGAATTTATATTTCCGGATAAAGGCTATAGTTATTCGCATTGGTCCCTGTTAGTTAGTTAAATGTGGGTTTAATGGCGCAAAAGCGGCTAAGGCTATACTGCGCCAAACACGAGGTGTTCTAAAAAACGGTTTATAAAGTGAAAGACTATGTTAATAATCTATATTTTATGTAAAAATCCAGTGTCGTCTAAAAATTTACGCACGTCACCTAATGGGACTAGTGGATCATCGCCTAAAATTAGAGCAGGGTGTAACGGTATGTGTAGTTGATATAATTTGTGCAAAAGTGCTAGTCTGTGTGTTTCAATCTGCGTACATGTGAGTAATATGTGTATAACTGTTAGTGGCTGTTGACATTTCTCGCATGTTGGTGTGTCTTCTTTCCTAAGTAAGTAATTGTGTGTGATGTGTGTGTGTCCAATGCGTAGTCGGCATAAAACTACTTCGATGAACCGCTCCTGATGATAGCATGACTTCCACTCCCCAACTATTGGTTTCGTGAGATGTAGCTTGTTGTCGGAACAGCGGTCCCATTCGCGTTGCCATTTTACCGTTAAGGCTTTTCTAATTGCGCGGATGCTATCTTTATATGGGAGTGTTGTGTTTGTAATGTCTTTGTGTGCTGCCATCAATGCATATGTATCAGCTGCTTCGTTACCCGGTATCCCAACATGGCTTGGGACCCAGCAGAAACGAATTGTCCTCCCGTATTCGTTAAAAACCACCATGTTTAAAATGTCTCCAATCAGGGGTTCACACTCGGATTTCAGATGTAGTGCCTTCAGTGTGCTTAAAGAATCTGTGTATATGACTGCATTTTTGTGTTTATCAGCGATAATTTTTTTCACAACAACCCATATAGCGAAAACTTCGGCCGTGAAAACAGAGGCGTGTTGTGACAATCGGATACTTTTTTCCCAATTTTCCGTTATGACCCCCACACCCACGTGTTCTTTCGTTTTGGAGCCATCAGTGTAATATTGCACGCTATTTTGATATTTGTCCTGAAGTTCACGGAATTCTTGTGTAATGTGTTCGCGTGGGGTGTCTTTCTTCTTTAAATGTGTCAATGTCCAGTCACATAACGGTTCAAAATCGTACCATGGGGGCAAACGCTGTGGCTTTCTGGCAACCTCGAGGACTTCGCAAGGAATGTCATAATCCCGGACATATTCCTCATATCGCAGGACAAGCGGTTTGATCATGTTCGGTTTATTTGTATAGTGTAGGCGTGAGTTGCATTGTGTGAGGATGTTGTAGCATATGTGTTGTGGTGACGACTGAATTCTTAGTACGTAGGAAAAAGTGAGTAATGCTCTGCGCTGGTGTAAGGAGGGTTCATTACACTCAACATATAAACTTTGAATAGGTGAAGTTTTGTAGGCACCACTTGCCAGTCGCAATCCAAGGTTATGTACTGGATCAAGTCGTTGGATGTAGGACTGTCTGGCTGAGCCGTAAACAATAGAGCCGTAGTCTAAAAGGCTGCGAACAAGAGAGCGGTAAATACGTAAAAGACACGTTCGGTCGGAACCCCAGTGCTTATGAGATAAAACTTTCAGGATATTCAATGCTTTATTAGCCTTAATCTTTAGTGTTTTAATGTGGGATAGGAAGTTTAGTTTTTTGTCAAAAATTACTCCCAAGAATTTATATTCTTGTTTTACCGGCAGCGCGACATCATTCAATTTTACATCCGGGTCTAAGTACAAGCCTCGTTTTTGCGAAAAAAGCACTGTAACAGTTTTCTGAGTAGAGAAGCGGAAGCCATTTTGCTCAGCCCATTCCATTAGTTTATTTATTGTTATCTGGAGCTGTCTTTCACATGTTCGTAAGTTTGAGGCGCGGCATGCTATTTGCAGATCATCGACATATATGGAGTGCATAACGGAGGTGGGAATAACTTTGTTGACAGAGTTCATTTTTACTATAAAGAGTGTTGTGCTCAGTACGCAACCTTGTGGCACGCCGTTTTCTTGGATAAATGTGCGCGAGAGCACAGTGCCTAGACGGATTTGGAAAGTTCTGTTGGACATAAAATCAGCGAGACAGTTTAGCATTTTGCCACGGATTCCTAACGCGGCGAGATCACGTAAGATACCAAATCTCCACGTGGTGTCGTACGCTTTTTCAAGGTCGAAGAACACTGCCAGGCAGTGCTGTTTTTGTAGAAATGCTTCACGTATTTCGTGTTCAAGTCGGACGAGGTGGTCTGTCGTTGAACACCCTTTTTTATAGCCGCACTGGTGAAAATCGATGGAGTTACGTGTATCAAGCGTGAAAGTTAATCTCGCATTTACGACACTTTCGTATGATTTCGCCAAACAGCTTGTGAGGGCAATGGGTCGAAAGCTGCTTGGGGATGTGGGGGATTTACCTGTTTTTAAAAAAGGCACAACTATTGCGTTTTTCCAACTTGTTGGCATGCTTCCCGATTCAAATACTCTGTTAAAAAATTTAAGGAGAGCATTTACGGATGCTGGGGACAGGTGTGCAAGCATGGAATAATGAATCCGGTCAGGACCTACTGCAGTTTTCTTGCCAGCAGAGAGAACCCTGTTAAGCTCTTGTAGCGTAAATGGAGCATTGTTTTCGTCCCTTGACATACACGCAGTTGGTAGCTTCTCTTTTTCTGCCGACAGTTTGTATTTTAAGAACCTGTTTGAATAATTAGCCGAGCTAGAGATGTTATAGAAATGTTCCCCAAGTATATTCGCTTGTTCTTGTAGTGTTGTCTGAGTGCCTGAAGGTGTAAGTATGGGTATCGTGTATGGTGAGTAGTCCCCCTTAAACTTTCTGACCTGGTCCCACATCCTTTTGGATGTAACGGTGCTATTAATCGTAGATACATATTTTTGCCAAGAAAATTTTTCTGCCTGTCTCCGGATATACCGAGCTTTCGCTTTGGCTTGTTTAAAATTTAGAAGGTTGTTGTGTGTTGGGTACCTGCGTAAGATTCCCCAGGCCTTATTTTGCTGCTTTTTTGCTATGGTGCATTCATGTGTCCACCAAGGATTAAGCTTTTTCGGAACAACGCCAGAAGATTGCGGAATGGCCTTTTCGGCTGCAGAAATAATACAGTTAGTAAATTGTTCATTAATTTCGTCAATGCTTAAATCTGTTAAAGTAAGCTCCTCCAGCCTGGCACTTTCTGTGAAAACAGACCAGTCTGCCATTTGTAGTTTCCAACGGCGCGGTTTGTGAGATATAATGGGTAGTGTTGACGTGAGGTTGATTATAGCAGGTAGATGATCACTGCCATATGATTTCTTCAGTACATCCCATTTAAAATCGGTAAAAATGTCGGGAGAGCAGAATGCTAAATCAATGCAGCTAAAAGTACGTGAACTGGGTGAAAAATGAGTTGGCGCACCTGAATTTAAAAGACAGATGTTATTAGTCAAAATAAAATCTTCGATAAGTTGTCCTCTTTGGTCATTCTTATCGCTACCCCAAAGAGTGCAGTGAGCATTAAAATCACCAACTAAAACAAAAGGCTCCGGCAGCTGGTCAATTAAATCTTCCAAATCTCGAGTTGTGAAATGGCTATGGGGAGGAATGTATAATGAACAGATGGTTACAGTCTTAAATGACAAAACGGTGACAGCTACTGCCTCGTGCGGAGTATTTAATGAAACGTTCCGTGTAGGGATGCCGCCTTGAACGACAATAGCGACACCTCCTGATAGCCGACTGGAGTGTTCGCGGTCCTTTCTTATAACTGTAAAGCCTTTAAGGAAATTTGTATGCTTTGGTCCTAGATACGTTTCTTGAAGGCAGAATGCCACTGGTGATAACTCATTTATGATATCTTTGATGTCACCTAGATTGTGAATTAGGCCTCTGCAGTTCCAATGAATGATAAAAGCCATCTTATTGGAATCGGGGAAAAAATGCTTATGTGTGTGAGCTTACAAATTGTAGGTGGCATCTATTTAAAACCTGGTTGCTCTTATGAAGGGCGGTAACCGCTCAGGTTACCTTTCCCTTTCTCACAGAAGTTAAAATATGTTTCTCCTTCTGTGTGCGCTCCAAGGAGCGCGGGTCTTTTGGCGGGTCTTTTGGCGTCAATGACGCCGGGATTTTTGGATCGATGTCCATCGCCTTTTCCGAGGCACTGGACGCTCGAGAGCCAGGCGCCGAGACGCGCGTCTCGGGCCGTGGGGTACGCTTCAACTTCGGGCCCTGCGGCACTGTTGTCTGCGGGCCCGTATTCGTTGCTGGTGGAGCAGTACTGGCTGCAGCCACCAAGGGGGCGGTTGGGGTTTCTACAGGGGTACCGGAAGTGGACCCTGTAGATTCCTGAGACCGGTGTGGCGCTGCCCCCTGCCGCGTCACACTGGCATAGCTTACTTGAGGTAAGTGCGCTAACCTTTTCCTCGCTTCATAAAATGAAATCTTTTCCTTTACAGTTATTGCAATTATTTCTTTTTCTTTTTTCCAGCAAGGGCAGCTCCGCGAGTAAGCTGGATGGTCGCCCTTGCAATTGACACATTGTGCGGGAGCATTGCAGTTGTCAGATGGATGGTCGTTGGCGCTACACTTTGCACATGTCTCCTTTCCTCTGCATGATTGTGATGCATGTCCGAACCTTTGGCACTTGAAGCACCGCCTCGGGTTCGGTATGTATGGTCGGACGTTGATTTTCAGGTACCCTGCGTCGAGTGAACTTGGTACAGTACTGGAGCCAAATGTAAGTATTACGTGTTTTGTGGGGATCTGTTGGTCGTTTCGTCGAAGTGTTATCCTTTGTACCTTGATTACATGTTGCTCCTGGAATCCCTCAAGGAGCTCTTCGTCACTGAGGTTCATGAAATCTTCTTCTGATATTACTCCTCTGCTGGTGTTGAGCGAGCGATGTGGGGAAATTGTGACATTAGTGTCACCGATGCTTTTGAGTTCACTGATTTTTTCCACTTGTTCTTTCTTTGTCAGTTCGAGGAGGAGGTCTCCACTTGCCATCTTTGATGCTTTGTAGCCTGATCCGATCGCGTTTGATAGGCATTTGGATACTATGAAAGGTGATAGTTTTCTAATAGTTGTGTCGCCTTCACTGTGAAGGACATGAAACTTTGGGAAGGTGTCATAGTTTGGTTTTAATAGGAACTGAAATGTTGCTTCGGTGCGCCCTCGTTTTGGAGGGCGATCTTGGAGGGGGGGAAAAGCGTTTGCCATGTAAACACTGGAAAATTCGGCGGCGATGGTGGCCACCCACCACCGAGCCCAACAAGGGGACGCTACAAGGTTAGAAGAGAACCTGCAGACGCCAGCCGTGCATCGCCGCTATAACCTAATATATATACCCAAGGCAGGATATATTACACACGGTTAACCCTTGCCGCCAGGAAATACGGAAGTAATTAGAAGTGAAGAGAAGACAGAAAAGATGTAAAAGTAGGAGATAAAGACGAAGATTCGAGAGGAAGAGATAGGAAGAGGCGACTGCCGATTTCCTCCAGGTGGGTCAGCCTGGAGGTGCCGTCTATGTGAAGTAGAGGCCAAAGAGGCGTGTTGCCTCCGCCGGGGGGCCTTAAAGGTCCAAACACCCGGCATCGGCTCAACCTCCAGGATCCCCCTTTCCCCAGACACGGCTAAGCCGCGCACGGCGACACGCGGGAGGGTCCAACCCTCGTGTGCTCGGGTACGTGGTGTCGCAACACACCAAACGCCTGCTGACGCAGACGCCCCTGCGGGGATTTGGTCCCTGTTATCAGCAATAATTTCATTATAAGTTTACAGAAGAAAATGATACCTTGAACAATGGCACAACACCACTGTATGTGACCAGTAAATTAACCTATCACCAGGGGCGTAGCCATGGTCGGGGGAGGCTTATGGGGCTTCAGCCCCGCCCTCCCCCCCCGAAATTTTTTCGTACTGTCCATGCACCGCCGACCAAAACAAACCCCGGCGCCAGAAATAATTCGAGATTTCGTCTAGAATGTATTTCTCACGCTCAAAAAGACATTTCAGCAAGCACATTGCGAACTCGGGCTGGATTTCGAGGCCACGCCCATGCACCGAGAGTCACATACCTCTAGGAGCCCCATCCGAGCACAAAGTTTTGAGGGCATTTTGATGGCGAGCGGGCTCGTCGCGGCATCTCGTTGAGGCCGCGGAATCTACGGAGCGCATGGATTTCAATTCCCAGACTTTATGGCTATAAAGTTCTCATAAATTTTTTATGCGAAAGATGCACTGACATAATTGCAATATTTGCACATAGTTGCAAAGGATGATGAGCTGATTAAACAAAGTCGTGCTTTAGATTTTCAATTACAGAGCTCTGTGCGTTTAATGTTGTTATAAACATTTGACGCCAAATTTGAATTGACTTTTCTAAAGTATATCGGAACATACAATGAGACATGCCAAATCAACACTATCAGGCAAGTTGACAAAGCACGCAGCGAGCTCCAATGAGACGAAGCATTGTGGCGGTTCATTGGTGCCGTCATGTCAAAGAAAAGAATATCAACATTTTCATTCACCTCCGCCGAAGCATCAATGTCACGACACTAAAGCCAGCAAAGGTAACGAAGTTCTTATATATTTTTTCAACTTTGACTTTCATTTCCGACGACACATTGAGCCTCTTAAATTTTCTTCTCGCTACCCGAGAGCTGCCGGCGCCAGCCGAAGTGCATACGTTATTCTCGTGTTGCCCCGACCACCGCGCGACAAGCTCGATGCGCGTTCGTTTTTCTCTAGTCAAGTGTATTTCAGCCTGGCAGAGTTTTGGACGCTTTCTGGCTAGCAGACGAGACAAAGAAATAATAGTCGTTCGCCGCTATCACTGTGGGGACTCGACGGATGGCAACGCGTTCGCTTGAGCGCAACCTCTCCGGAATGTCCTGTCTCGCCAGCGTAGGATACCGAGCAACATGCGTATGGTTCTCTGTGGACCAAGTGTCTCACGTGTTCTTCGATATTATTTGGGTAGCCACACTAGGTGCCCAAACTAGGCATTCGATTGTGGCCAACATGCTTTCCCTTGCTTTTCTTCATTCCAGTTCCCCCGCCGCAAAAAAAAAGAAAAAAAAAACGTTGCAGCGCAGCGCATTGTCGCATGGTGAAAGTTCGAGTTTGTTGGTTCTTAATTTGCGGAAAGCAATGGGCTCCGGGACGCTTATTTGCCCGATACTCGTATTTATATTATTGCGATAGCAAGTATATGGACACTGCAGGCGCATTCCTGCCGCCGCCGTCGCCCTCATGTTCCGTATAAAGTCCAAGGGCCATAACCTTGTGACCGCGCGCCGCATGCTGTATGTGCGAATGAAAATATGGTGGGGGGCAAGGCATGGGTGAGCCGATGGTGGTGGTTCAGTATTGTGTGCGCAAGGGAGGAAAGCGGGGAGGAAGCGGGGACGAAGCACGCCGCCTTCCATCGCGCGTGATACGTCAGGGGGAGTGGAGGGAGAGGTAGCGGGCGTTAAGATTTTGTGATCTCTGAATCGGTGATTGCGCAACATGTTTATGTGCCTTCTTTGGTGCATTATATGCAGTGACGTTTTCTTAGATACGTAGATTTATTGGAAACTTATACTTATATTTAAATATCTTCTTGCGAGGTTTTGTGCATACGTGCAGCAAACTTTCTTTCCAGTGGGACTTTTTTTGCCCTTTATCAAGCTGTATCTCCGCATTTATATATCCCATTGTATCTTCGCATTTCTAATGTACGAGGGCGAGTGAAATGAAAGTGAGCCAACCAATGCCGCTCAATAATGGTTATCCGTGAGGCATGCGGGCAGCACACAGTCACCTATCATTTACGAAAGTGACACGCAGGTGTGAGAATAAATGTTCGTTAATGCAATCATACACTGGGTTGAATATGGTTGCGTGATGTAATGGACGCTCCAAAAATAGAACAGCGTGGTGTCGTGACAATTTGACAATTGAAGTCGTTTCCAAAAATGAAATTAGTCGCCGTATGGATGCCGTGTACGTTGAACATTGCATTCCATTGGCCACATTGAAGCGTTGGAATGAAAGGGCTCAAAGAAGGAAGTGATAGTTGCAAAGACGATCCAAGACCCGGTTAAAGCCACCGTGCAATCACCCCCAACATAGTTTCAAAGGTTGATGAGCTGAATAAACATTAACAGAGGATATTCATCGATGAACAGGCAGGGCTTGTGAACATTAGTCACCGTTCGGTTCACAACATAATTCGTGAACATCTCGGTTATCGGCTCATGTGTGGGCAATGGTTGCCGAAGGTTTTGAACTGCTGCCAGAAGACGGAGGGGTTCGGCGCTGCCTTGACTCATCTGATCCGGTATTACAATGAGGGTGACGACTCCCTGTCTGCACTTGTGACCAGGGACTTATCCTGGTATCACTACTACGAGCCTGAAACATGACGGCGAAGCTTACAGTGGAAACATTCGATTTGACCACCCCCAAAGAAAGCAAAGGCCGTTATTTCCACCGGAAAAGTGCTGACTTTCTTTAGATCGTCAGAGGCCATTACTGATCAAATTTCCGATATTGTGAAACGCCGGATCGCCTGCTCGTCGCAATCAATAACAAATGACGTACAAAATTGACAAATGGGGTCATCTTGCTGCACGACAATGCCTGTCTCAGCGTCGTTGATGTGGGTAACATAAAATTGACAAAGTTCAAGCGGGAAACGCTGCAACATCCGCCATACAGCCCAAACTTGTTGCCTTGCGACTTCCACATTTTGGGGCAATCGAAAAAACGGCCCAAGGGAAATAGACTCGTGTCCGACGATGACGTGAAAGAGTCAGTTGCAGTCTTTTTCATGAAGCAACCCAAGGAGCTTTATGAGAGGAGAATCGCGCGACTCGTTAGTCAGCGGGACAAATCTCTAAATGCTCATGGAGACTACTTTTAAGTAAAGTACCCCGTTTGTCATATATTCGCATTGGATCACTTTCATTTGACTCGCCCTCGTATTTTCTGCGGAACTCCTGCTTTCTATATGTGCTCTCAGTTGCGACTATAATTTCGGTGCCATTACGACGCACGACCGGTGAGAACTGCTCCTGCGCAATACATTAGAACAAATGACAGCGTCATTAAGATTCTTGCCCGGCCTTTGCATAAGCCCAAAAGCGTAAACAAGGTTCTTGACTGACAAAGCTTCATTAACATATTTGTCTTCAACTCGTTCATTTCATGGCCTTAACATTTTTTTTCATATCAGCTGCATGCACTGCTTTGCTGGTTTCGAACGGATATATTTCTAAAGTTGGTGTGATATATTGTTTACTTATCAAATAAGACAAAAACATCGAAGCATTGATATCAGTTATTTCGGGTACAATTTTTGAGATATACGAGTACATTCTTTTATGAAAAAATACATACTTTGCTTGTCTTGACAGTGCGTGGCGTTGAAGAATTCGTTTTCAGCATCTTCGGCAATGACAATGCAGTTATTATTCATGTATTTGATCCCTCGAAAAATTCTATAAGGAGGAGGCCGAGCGGCATCGTGAGCCCCCCCCCCCCTCATCCCCGAACGAAATTTCTGGCTACGCCACTGCTTATCACCTATTACGCCAGTCAGCCTTGCACTGCGTGTTTATATGAAACGCGTGCAGCCCGTTTAGGTTTATTCGATGTAAAAAATCTGACTCGTTTATCCTAAATCAGAGCAAAAGTGAATCAAGTATAGCTAAAACAGCAGCACCGACCGGACAGAAGCTCCTACATCTAGCTTTGTTTTCTACTTCCTATGATTAAAATGTTGAAATAGGTTTGTTTGAGCGTTGAACAAAGCTTGTGATTAGAAGGTGCACTTCAGGACTAAGCCGAGACACAGTATCGCACCGCGCATGCAGAAAAGCTCCATATATCTCCGTTATTGTTCTAGAAAATGAGATGTCTGCTCCAGAATGCCCCGACGATGGCTTAAACGAGAGAAGAAGGGGAACCGAGGCACTCGATGTTGTTAATCAGGCCTGCATGAAGTTTACAGAAAACGAAGCCAAGGAAATCATCGGGATAATCAGCCAGGTATGGTAAACGGCGCCCATGTCCCAATGGTAAATGAAAAGGTGCTGTAGTTCTACTTCCAAAATGCGGCAAATCACCTATGTATACACCCAGATATAGATAGGCTAATCTACGAACAATGTATTCCAGCTCGTGTGTGCAATTCTTACAGAACGAATTACGCCTAAGAACCCCGAAATTACACCTCAGTAGCAGTGGCGAGTTTGCCGATACACTGGCCGGTTTCCGCAAGTACAGTTGCCACACAGGCCTATTGGAACAGACGTCTAATGGCAGGTACGATCACTCAAGCGCAGTCCAGCTGGGGTCGACAGTCGCGGCAGACCGCAGACGAGCTCGACAGGAAGACATCATGAACAAAGTTGCAAGTACAAATACTTGAAACTACATGCTGCGCGTTATCCAAGACTTCCGGAGTGAGAAAGTCATCAATCCCATTCTCTCGCAGAGGGAATGGGGCTGTTATATTGGTTCAAGAAGGATCTCTCGGTTGCATCCAACAGCATTTCCTGCCTACGGAATGCGGCACACGCGAGTGATTCCCACTGTGGCGCATCTCAGGTAACACACCAAAAGAGTCAGCCAAGTTTCAGGCTGGCATAGGCATAATTCAGAGCTTTGTATAGAAGCTCTTGCTTAACTCCTGATCGGAAAAATCCGAACGCTTTGTCGTAATCATCTACTCGACCAGCATGTTTTCCATGCACCGATAATTTGTGAATACATCATATTTTCGTTACTATAAGTCGCTTTTTTCTACCGAGAAGTTTTCTCGGTTTCTCTTTACAGCCATGTTACTTGTATATGCAAGAAACCATGCACCTGGTGCGCGGTAACATACGGAAAAAATCGAATCTTGACTTAGCAGTGGAGCGACCCTAATGACGTATCTTAGGCCCTAGTGGGCTCGCGGTGCTGAAAGCGCCCTGTCAGCCAGCTTGGCCTTCCTCAAATATGTGCCTCGGTGAGTGGAGGTCACCTGTACTATTTTACAGTTATATTTCAAAATTTTAAAGTGAAATGATAACCACCATCGAAGTGACACGATAAAGAAGGAAATGGGCTACATAATTTTAGTGTATCCTTGCCCGTCACGCGTTTGTGCTACAAAATGCACGACGTGATTATTATCTTTAGCATCACTTCCTCGTGCGAGAAGTCGTATAGCTCCTTGCATCCGTTCGCCATGTCGCTTTCGATCTGTGCGTGTATTAGGTTCAGAGAAGCGCATTGTCGTCGTTCGCGCGTTCGTCCCGAGCGACGTCCCTACAACGCCTCGTAAACGTTATCGAGAGGCCGATGACGGTGAAGCTCTCATGCAGCGGGCAGGAGGGGTTGACCTTTTTTGCTACGTCAGATGACGAGAACTTCCATGGCTGCAAGAAAAGGGCAATAAATGTCTGTCTACACCTTTCCTAGACCTAAAAGGAGTATTGGTTGTATTTTGCTTGTTGTAGAGTTTGCAGCTCGTGAAAAAATTGGTAGAGGAAAATTATGGCGCTGAAATGGGTATAGCATTTTGCGATGATGTTCAAGAATAAATAGTTGCGTTTCATCATGCCCGCCGAGCTAAGATTGGCATGTCTTATGCGCCGGTGTGACTTATATAGAAATTTTTGCCTCACAACTCGCGAAAAGTAGTAGGTGTGACTTATGCAAATGTGCGACCTGTAGTCTAGAAAATACAGCAACCGTAAAAGCGCAGCTCATCCTAAGACGCAAGGTCATCCGAATGGTAGGCATTTTTGGCAAGAAGGACATGGCATAGAGTGGCTTCAACACACCATTTGCCATGTTAACGCACATGATGACTCGCGTATGCGAACATCAGATGGGGCTACGTGAAAATCAAACACGCAAGATCACCAAAGCAGCAATGCACTTTAGAGTGAAATGTTAAGTCTTTTCGTACAGCACCTTCGACCTTACGCAGACCAGATGACTGGATGCCTCATTACAAACGGGATAGTGCGGAGAAATGGAGTACCCAGATGCGCCTAAAACATTGCCACAAAGCCAGCAGCCCTTTACAAGACACTTGAAAAAATATGTAGAAGCACATTCTCACTTGCAATAACTTCGTCTGAGAACATCCTAACTATGTGCACAAGCTGTGAAACGACACTTCCAGGCTGATGCTGACGCCGCTAAGCGACATATGAAATCGCCGTCGTGGACACCCATCCGTAGCCTCGAGGTCAGTGATAGCCCGCAACGTGGACACAGAACGTCACACAGAAAGAAGGCAAGCTCACTTCACCACACAACAGTACACCGACGGCGATCACACGTCCACATTAATCACATCGGCACTGAGTAGCCCTCAAGGAAATATCACGCGAAAGCACGATGCTGTGCCTAAATATGTCGACACGGAGGTTCTAGCCATTTCAAAGCCATCTCTCGCCCCTCGCACACGGCCACCACCATCGCTATTTGCTCAAAAAACAAATGAGCCCTCGGCACCTTTTGCACGCAACCATTTTGCCTCACCGAGTCCAAGCAGCAGTGTCATCCCACATTTTTCATGTTGGCCTCCCTGTCACTCCATTTATTTTATTTCTCTCTTCACCATAGATAAAACTAAAGTGTAGAATAATCGGCATTTGGACAAGTTGGTACTGGTAGGACATCTTGAAGGGGTAGCGCAAAACAGATAAGACAAAAAGTAGAGAAGAAACAGGACAGCGCTGATTTTTCTGCTTTTTGTCTTAGTCGTCTTGCGCAGCCCCTTCAAGAAAAAACTACACACCGTGCTATACGCCACGCAGAGTAGGTACCGGACTATCAGGAAATACTGGGAAATTAATTCACTCATACTCCGGCTAGCGAGGCACATATATCAAGAACAACAATTTTGTGGCCTTATGTGCATTCCACGAGGGCCTGTTACGCCTAGCATGCAAAATAGTTACGATTCTGACTGCGAAACATGCAAAAGTCGACACGCATGTCGCGTCTGTTTTTACATTCCACTTCAATGATGCTTCCTTGATGAGCGAAGAAGTACTCACCCTGACCAAGCATGTCGTGACAGAATTCGTAGATCAGCGAGAGTGTCATCCACAGTGTTGCCGTTTTAAAAAGTTTGTCGCTAGATTTAGCGGCTTTTTGTCGGCTTTGCAAAAAATTTTCTATTTAGCGATCAGGGACCCCATTTTTAGCGACAGGCTGAACTATATGGCGACAATTTAATGACTTCAAAGTCAAGACAGGTAATTGGAAAAAAGGTTTTTTAGTTAAAACTGAATCATTTATATTTTGCAAGTAGGCGGTAAAAATGGCTGTACGACGCGTGTGCTATTGGTTCAATGTAAAGTCACCGCACTCGACACTCATGTAGGTGGTGGGCACCATAGTGAATTGTACCGAAAAAAAATAGGCCTGACTTAGTGCCTAAAAAATTATGCTTATTTTCATTTTTTGCGACATCGGCTAGAACGATTTTAAGGCGGCGGTTGCGGCAGTTTCACTAAATACCATAGATTGGTGCACGTTAGCAAGCCTAGAAATAAATTATATTGACTTTGATTAGAAATTTCAGGGTGAAATATACAACGCAGCAGGTAAATAATACGACCTATCAACTGTGGAAAAGACCAGGGCCCGTATTCACAAAACGTTCTTATACTACAAGTGTTCGTGCCAGTGAATGGGAAATATTACTAGCGAAGGCGATCAGCCAATGAAAAACAACACTTACGAACGAAAAGCTTTGTCGATTCGGCCCCAGATGTCGTAGCAGCTGGACTCGTTCACGCGAAGCTTGCACGAATTTGAATGCACTTGTTCGGGTTTTCACAGTATTTCAAGAAATAAATACTGCATGGAGGATTAAGTAAAACAAAGGCACAACACAGTATCCAACATGTATGAAGGTTACGTAATTTTCACTGCCACGGCAGAAAATATATGGATAAGCGTGTGCCACAGAGTTCAGTTTTCCTTTCACCAATGCCGAACACCAGAAATGTTGCACGCCTAAATTAGACCCAGTGAGTTTTATTGTTAGGAAAATCTGGTCAGCCGTTGTATTTCTAACTGTCCTGCGGCCATATAACCTAACACTATTCTAATCTTTGTTTATTGCAGTATCTTGATGTCAAATTTATGTAACGACCCACGCAAGTGTCGGGCGGTAAACCGCAACGTTTTATCGAAAGCCCAATGAAATCAGTTCCTCGTTTAGAGGATGTCACGTTTTCTTGCTTTCAAAGCAAATAACATTCCCTACATTGAACAGACTTTCTTACGGAAATGGGTGGCAAAAGGCGAGGAGCAC
This sequence comes from Dermacentor variabilis, assembly GCF_050947875.1. Classification (NCBI taxonomy): domain Eukaryota; kingdom Metazoa; phylum Arthropoda; class Arachnida; order Ixodida; family Ixodidae; genus Dermacentor; species Dermacentor variabilis. The sequence continues at coordinate 4,820,572 of NW_027460335.1, forward strand.
GCTGAAGTGGAGAGGATTTGGAAATGGAGAAGATCGCGGTGGCGTGCAACGGAAGATTAAAAATGCCGCTAGAATGGATCCTTAGCAGAGTTGCGAGAGCAATGGCGTATAGGTACCGAAAGGGCTCGAAAACGACATACTGCAGCGCAAAAATTTCGATTATATGGAAATAAATCCATGGCCCCTGGCAGCCCCGAGTTGCCAGTGTCAGATCAATCAGCAGGCCGCAATCTTCTATTCTTTCGGAACGGGGAAGTTTTCGGCTATTTGGAAAAAAAAAAATTCAGTTTTGCTCGGCATAATAATACGTCTTTAAGCGTACATGTCACTTCGATGAGGTGAGTTTTCGTGGTTTTGTAACATCGTGCGACAGACTGGCGAAGAAGGTGCAGCCCGTAAACATTGGACCAATAGCAGCGGGCAAATGACAAAAAAAAATAGCATCGAAGCAAAAATAATTATTTTTCTTCTTTTTGTCTAATGATGCGTAATCAGTGTGTACACACAGATGGGGCGTTCTCGTGGTTTTCATGACGTTGCTGACGGACAGTCGAAGAGGGGGTTGCCCGAAAGCTTTTTGACCAATCGTGAAGAGCTGATCGCATCATTGGAAAACGTTGGAATAGCTTTACGTTATAGCGGCCTTGGGTTTATAAGTTTGCATTTTGAAGATAAACACAAAATTTTAGTTGTCAGCATCAGATATTTGGTAACTATATTAGTAAAGTCAAAGGCGTCCGCCCCCTTGCTGTTAATCATAATTTTTATTTCTTACCTATGTGGACACTGGGATATGTAAAACATTAAATATGTGTTAGGTCATGTGTGCTTGTTTGGTATTCTTCCTAACCGCCTACGTTATTGAAAGATAACACGACAGTATTAGTGACCCTTCTACGTACATTAAAGCACAATTTAGCAAAAAATTAGTGACATCTCTCTCTGTTTAGGAACACTTATAGAAAAAACATTGGGAAGACTGTTGGCTCCTCTAGCCAGATGTGTGAGGTCGCTGAAACATCCTCCGTACCTACTGGACTTGTGCCCCTTCCTTTAATGTGAGTGAGCTGTGCTGAACCATTCAACCAGAAAACCGCTGCTCCATGCACTGGCGTCTCATCGTGCAGCACGCCAAACCCAGTCGAGCAAATCTCCCTTATCGAAGGTCAACCTCTGACTACTTACTAGCAACGACGTCCCAGACAATCGACCACCTAAACAATCAATTTCACGTCTTTCTGTCTCTGTATTTTACTTTGTAATCAATGTGGAATTTGTCGAACCGACGCAATTCTGCGGCGACTATTGGCTTGGTGTCGTTTTATGTGATACTCTTCGTGCCACATCCAAATAACCAATAGTGCTTGCTGCGGCAGTTGCAGCGGCGAGTAAGTCTAATAACATATCCTTTGCCATAGTTTTTTCTACGGCATGCAGGGGCAGCTTCTCTTTAGCGATCGCATTGCAGAGAATGCTACGCGACATCGTGATCGCATAGAGGCGTGTAGCGTTAGCGGCTACATACTTTTGTGCCGTCATTTGAAACCCTTAGCCGCCGTGGGGTTCAGCGGATATGTCGTGGGGCTACTGAAAGACAGGATAGGACGCAGGTTCAATTGCCGGCCGCAGCGGCGTGATTTTGATGAGGCAAAACGGCCGTGTACTATTGTTTGGGAGGACGGTAAAAAGTTTAGCCAGGCAAAATTATTCCGGAAAGCTTCGCTGTGCCTCACCCATTCTGACTTTGCACCTTCGGGAATTAAAAATACGAATTTATTGTTTATTCTTGAATGATTGGAACACATAGGTCTAATGTATTGCTGATTGCCGTGTCGACTGATTCGAAGTTCTGAAGTCATATACCCACTTGAACCAACCCCCTCCCTGCTTCCTCTAATGTTTACGATTTTTTATTTATGCACACAGTATACACGAGAATAAAAATTTACGTACTGCGTTATCCATATGTCGCCGCCACCCTGAAAAAGAAAAAAAAATATGTCAACGATATGAACACAAGCTCCCGCACTATATGCATAAGCTCATATAATATAGGCACATAGAATGTATCAAATGCCGAAGTGATCTAAACAATGAAATATCATCACAATGAGCGCCATTTGAAGCCAAACTTATATAAAACCTCTTCGCCTACATTTGTGTCTGCTGGCTGCTGGCTTGAATTTCGGACCGATCCCAGAGATCTGCAAGCTAGAGCACTGCGTCGCCCAAGACCTCAAATACCCGGGCCTTCCCGTAACCTGGGCAGCGTAAAGTATATTCGGATAGGCCTGGGCATAGGCCTTCCGACGTCGGGTTCAGGCCGGGCTTGGGCATGAAGCCGCGAACTGGGGCCAAAGCCAGGCACTGGCCCGTTCACTGATGGGTATTGGCTGAGCCTTCTAGCATAAGTGTCCGTTCTGCATACCAAGGCATTTCGTACTAAGCGATAGGAAAGGTTGAAAAATCATGCTCGTGTTTACCTCAGGCAATTAAATAATAAAACCTTTGAAGTTGAAAGTCAATTTTGTGTCAAGGAAAGCAACTTTTCATCCCCTAAAATAAAAAAGGAAGCTATAAAAGACGCTTTTAAAACTTCTGGTACTTGCAACTTGCTAGTTGAAAATAACAAGATCCTCCAATACAATTTTTCTGGCCATCAAGTGCCCGGACGGTTGCCGAGGTTGCGGAACAGGCCGCAATAGCTTTGGCCCTGTTGGATGATGAGAACGACGATATACAGCGACTTGAGATCGGCCGTCCAAGCATTCGCGAAGGTCACCGCCTCGAGACCGGTCTTGCGGATCCTACGGGACAAGGAAATCAAGCAACATACGATCGTCTGACTCCTTGCTTACGCGAGTAGTCATTGACCGCTTAGCTATCGGGTGGCGCGGCGCCGAGGTTGCGCACAATAGGGATACCCCTGCCTCCTACAACGAACTCACGATATACTTTTATCTGGGGAGGCGGAAGTATCCGCCGCCACACAGTAAACTGAACAGGCCTCAGGCATTGGCACTCAGACTCTTACAAGTCGGGGTGTACCCTAGCCCCGAACTGTTACACCGGATCTGTCCTGAAATTCAAACGTGAAGCCCATGCGCCCTCTGCTCAGACTTAGACAACTTAGAATACGTGCTCTGGTGGTGCCCCTTGTTACGGGGCAACGAAGACATCGCATGTGGAGCAGGTGCCTGTCTACTACAGGCATATTGCAGATCTTGCGTATTGTGACTAATCCCCCACCGATTCCGGTACGAAGTCGAGTGGGGGATCGTGTCATCGAAACCTTTCCCGGTGAGTCATCACCGTGTCTCCTGTGATGCTGCGTTGTTTGAGGATCGACAGGGAAATGTTGATTATGTGGTAATCACAGCCAGGGTTATTTTCCAGGTATCGCGAAATAGTGTCCTTAATATCAGATGTGAAAGTTAGGTCTGGAAACGTGTCTCTATGTACGCTGTTACTCATCCTCGTAGGCGTGGAGGGAAGTGTAATTAGGCTCAACCGTAGTTTGGATACTGCGTGCTCGAGACACCTTCCCTTGGGAGAATCCGTTGGATAGCTCCAAATGGTGTGGAGTGCGTTAAAATCTCGCAACACCACGAGTCTTTCTCTGGTTCCTGTAATTCCGACTGCCTCCGTAGGGAGTTGAGCAATGTCCTCGTTTTTGTCTTGAGCGCTGCACAGATTGACTATCGCAGTACCCGTCATATTAGAATAATATGGGCGCCCGCCCATGGTGGTCTTACAGGGAACGAGATCGCCAACGAGGTCGCCCCAGGACTCACACACCCGGCCCCAGCGCAGGCAGACTACTCCCTGTCCAAAAAGCGAGACTTAACCACATACAGGGAAATTCTAGACCACTATAGAATGGGCAGGAGAACCCTCCCTCCCCCCCACCCATAGATCTCTCACACAGAAGGAAGAAGTAATCTGGCGAAAACTGCAGACGAGTACGTTCCCAAACCCGTATATCCTACACAAATGGCATCCTAAGGTGCACTCTCCCAAATGCAAAATCTGTGACAGCATAGCGGCCCTAAATCACATGCTCTGGGTTTGCCCAGCGGTAAACGGTCTATATGGGAACAAACATTCATGCGAATCCTCCCTCTGTTGCCAGGAAGAAGAAGCCCAAATACAAGTCATCGGTCAAGCCCAGGCCGCCGCCGGAAGCCAACTACTTCCGGCCAACGTCTAAGGTGGAGGTAGACAGTAAAAGGGGGAGCTGCGTCGTCTCACCCCGATCACCCATACTCTCTGACGGGTGCAAATCACGTGATTTCTCTCTGTTTATCTCTCTCTTGATTATCTTTATGTTCTACTTTTGCTACAATATTCTTGCTAACCAGCGCGCCTGCGTGGGGATAAATGGGATCTTGGAGGCAGTCCCTCTACTTTCTTCATCATGGGGCCAACGCCCTGGAGGAATATTACGTCCGGCTTACTCAGTGCCGAGTTTACTTAATCTTGGAGTGCTGCAGCGCACTTTTAAAGAGATACGAAAATTCCGCTGCCAAATATCTAACTGTTCTGCAGTTTTCTTATTATTTTTGGCCATGCAACATGGTCGTGTCCACGTCCACGCGACCAGCTTTTCATGGTTTGTAACTAACTGGTGAGGAGAGGGGCCTTTGTTTAATTTCCCCTGGAAGCCTTTCACGGTTTCCTTAACATATTGCCTCTGGATTCGCAGTTCTTCCCAGACGAACGTTTAATTTCCTTCATGGAATCTGCAAAATTTTATTGAAATTAGTTATGTCTTCCTGGTTTTCCTGAACCTTGGTCTACAGATACTTTATTTGTTACTTTGCGACGGGGTGCCGAACGTGATTCCACTTTTCTTTTCGGCCGTTTCTGTTGTTTGTTCCTCGTGGGTAGGACGATTTTGCGCCTCTTTCTTGCCCTCATTCGGGTTGTCTGCAGACACTGAGGTTTGCGCGGTTTTAATGGCATTGTCGAACTTATTTTTCTTTGATGAGATTGCCAATTGATACTCTTCGCGTTCGGCGGCCATTTCGTGCAGAAGCTGTTGAAATGCTCCTGTTAAATTTTTGTTCTCTTCTATAAATTTCCTATACTGGTTATGGGTTATTGGAGCACTGGAAGGCACTACACTGCACCTGGTTTGTTGATGTTGATTTTTGTGGCCTCAAAACATGGCTTTTACCCACAAGGGGGACTGACCACACGGGACACTGAATAGATTGAAATGTACACCCAACAACAAACCAAAAAGGCTAAAGTTGAACATTCAGAAGGAATGATTCGGCAACTAACTGATAATACAGATTTTAAGAAGACCTGTACATAAACTAAGTAAATAACAAATAAATAAACTGAAAAGTAAAAGAAATCATGAGCCATTCCACTCTGTGAAGGTGATTGACAAGCGAAGCTGTTTAGCAAATGAAACGGAGGTGGCACATTATTTTGAACAAACGTACTAATTCATTGTCTTGATGGGTGGCCACCATTACGAAAAGTACGCACACTCATCTATGCTCTTAATCGGCGGTCATTATTTCACTCGCAACTGCAATCATATTCTTTGATAATCTCATATCGATGCATGTACGCCGCTGGATGGTCGGTTGGGCTGGATCGGTGTGGCGTCGCAAAGGGATATGTCTGCAAAAAATGGAACGCGTAAACCGCTCCCTTTTCGGCACCGACGCATCCACATTGAAATCACTGACAAGGAGAACAGGGTAGTGTTATCGCAGCTAATTCATGCAAAGTGAGTAGCCGTGAACCTTAAAGTACTACGGGTCATTAGACATTTTTGCTTGCCTACGGGGGTCTCAGCCATTTCTTACGGGGGTATGAGGCATTGATCATGACAGTTTTCGACATGCTGTTATCTATGTTGTATGCGTGATCAGAAAGAATTTAAGCACTGTTCGCTTCAGTTTGCTGAGTGCTTGCACACTATGAGCTATTGCATTTTTTGCTTGCTTACGGGAGCATGAAAGCTTATGGGGGTATCAGCCGTTGAGGCTGATTATTTTTGTTCGCGGAGAACAAAAATGTATGGAACCCTAACCATATACAGCTTTGCTGTAAAAACTTAATGCCCTATGGTCGGAGCTCTAGGAGCGTAGCCTTTCGGATGCTTGAATGAATTTCTGCAGATCAGTATTCATAGAACCATCGCTCGTGCATTGGTAGGCACCAAAAGATGTTGCAAGATTGTTGGCAGTGCTAAACCCTGATTACTATTTCGAAATGTGAGGAACCCTAGGTGGGGAGAGGAAAATCGGCGGCAAGAAAGAAAGAAATTGTCGATAGTCTCTGGTTCATTATAGAAGGAGCAGATGTCCGTCATGGAAAAACCAGATCTATGAAGGTACACCTTGTAATACGAGGGTTTCTGCGCTACAAACACACGAAAAACTATATTGAAATACTGACAGTAGGAGGTGGAAATAACCTTTTCACCATTCTATACCGTCCTCCTGATGGAAATTTGAGAGGCTGCTTAGACGTTCTCGAAAGCCTGTTTGATTATGTAACAGCAAATCAGCAAGTATTATATTTATTGGATGATTTGAATATTGATACGCGATGTGATTCAGCACCAAAACGCGGATTCATTAGCTTACTAGATGCCAATGGCTTTTCCAATCTTATTGAAGTACCTACACGCATCACGTGCTCCACATCTTCCTCCATTGATATTGTAATTACGAACGCAGAAAAATGCGATAAAAAGCTGGCACTGTACTGCCCGTCTTAAGTGACTATCTCCCTGTTTTTGCCTTTGTCAAAGCTGAACGCCCTTATCGAGTTCCCGCAGCGCCCTCTCCACATTTTCGATGCACTGGTACCACCGCACTTGACCATTTTCGTTCGATGCTATATTAAACAAGTTGGGACGATGTGCTATCTTTAAAAGACGTGAATGAGGCGTATAATGCGTTTTTGTTGAAAATAAAAACTGTCTATCACAAATGTTTTCCGCAAGTCCGTCCGCGCAAATGCAATCCTAAGAAGTCGTGGGTTACGCAAGAACTGCTGCGCAAAATAAAGACCAAAGAGATGTTTGCACAATTCATAAAATCGCGCAAGCCTTCCAAGCTTGAGAAATATAAAAAATACCGAAACCAGCTAAATCGACAGCTAAGAAGTACTAAGTTAAGATATTTTGGTAATGCATCTTCCGAGGGATCCAACAGAAATGTTCACAACCAGTGGGACCAATTAAACAAACTACTAAAGCGCGCCACAAAAACAACTATTACGACAAGAATGAAGAATGGTACACCAATAAGCGGAGAGGAACTGTGTAATAAATTTAATAACTTCTTTGTTAATGTAACCAAAATATTATGCTGTGGGTTACGCGTATAACTCGCCATGTATTCCGGAATCCCTGTTCATGTATCCTACACATGAAGACGAAATCATGACATTGTTTAGAAATCTAAGAAATAGCAGAGCTGAAGATAAAGATGGCTTATTGGTCAAATCCTTCAAGTTCGCAGTGGACATACTAGCCACAATGCTAACGCATATCTATAACCTAGCTTTAGCATCTGGCATCTTTCCAAGCAAAATGCAGGTAGCAAAAGTGGCTGTCATTCACAAAGGTGGTGCTACCTTGTATATGGCTAGTTACAGGCCTATTTCAATTCTTCCGATATTATCCAAAGGTTTGGAAAAGATTATTTACGTTAGAATTCATAATTTTCTAGTTAAACAGTCAGTTTGATCAGAAAGTCAATTCCCTTTCAGAAAACAAAGGTCCACGGAAATGGCACTAATTAAGGACAAAGAGATAATAATAAACGCGTTTGATGAAAACCTCCTTGTACTCTGAATAATTGTTGATGTTCCAAAAGCATTCGACCTGCTTAATCATGATTTACTGGCACATAAACTCAATTACTCTGGCATTAGAGGAACGTGCTTATCTTTTTTCAATCATATTACGAAATATCGTAAATAAATCGTCTCCCCTAATCACGCTACATCAATCTGAAAACCTATCCTCTCTGGTGTACCCGAAGGCAGCATTCTGGGGCCGCTATTATTTAATATCTACATTAACGATATATTTTCCGCTCCTCTTCCTGCACACATAATAGCGTATGCAGACGACCTCACAATGCTTGCCTCAAGTAATACAGAAGCGGACCTATTAACACTCGGCAATCAGTTCTTAGAATTCCTGCGTCAATGGTCCTTTAAGAATTTCCTAAAAGTAGACATTACCAAAACGGCAGCAATATTATTCCGAGCTAAAACAGAAAGGTGCGTGCAAATCTCGACCTTCGGTTAGCAAACAAAAAAATTGAGGTCGTGCCAGTTGTGAAATGTCTTGGTGTTGTTTTGACCGAGTCTCTTAATTGGGACAAACATATTGAGAATATCTGCGCTTAAATAAACAGGATTATAGGCATCCTATGTCGCCAGATGCACACACTTCCCCCTAAAGTGAAAACGGTAATTTACAATGCATTTATATTGCCACATATCACTTATTGTCTCATGGTCTAGGGGACAATAACCAAGCAAAACGGAATGAAAATTCGAATTGCTCAAAAAGTAGCAATTAAATTAATAGCTAGTGTACCGTGGTGCACCCATATGGGTCCCTACTTTGCAAGGTTTAATATCATGCCAATACCAGAGTCATTCCCATTGAAGTTAATCTCTGTGTATAGAAATGCCGTTTCCACTAAGAATGAGTTTCTTTTATCAAGCCTCAACCTGACTCGTTTGATTCAATCCTACAATACAAGAAACAAAATGTCATGGTGTGTATCTTTTTGCAGCACAACATACGGTAAGCAGGCACTGACATATAATTTGTCACATTATCTCAAAATTCTGCAAAAGCACATCATACTTGAAGACTTCACGGCATAAATTAGCCAAACTTATTCCCATGTTTAAATGTATATAGTTCGTGAGTATAACATATATATATATATATATATATATATATATATATATATATATATATATATATATATATATATATAGCTTCGTGTACCTTCATTTTACTTGCATTGTATGTCGGTTGATTGTAAATGAGTTTCCTCTGCATAGAATATGTGATGTAGTTTTTGTCAAATAACGTCCAGTGATAGTAGAGGCGTAACTTCATGCAAATGTCAGATGTAGATATTTTGTGGCTGTATTTCTTTTGCGTTCGTGAGTGCGCTCTTTCCACTGTTGTTATGGTCAGCTGCTGGGTTATGTACCCCGGCAGAGGGCGCAGGGTGGCTCTCAAGCTGCAACAACGCAACTTTTTGCCTTGCGTCCTCTCTCCATTGTTGCTGATGTAACCTTGAGAGAGTTGAGGGAAGAAGACGACGAAGTTCCGGCAGAACACGCTCTTCACATGGGCTACACCGGCTATCGACGTTTCAGCCGAAAACTCGTCAGCTGCACTAGCCTCGACTATGCGATCGGGTTGCACTCGACAAACGCTCCGTCGCCAGACCAAGTTCAAGTCCGTGAGTGAATCTTTCGTCATCCCACGAGACTTTGAAAATTCGAAGCGGCGGAAGCCCCGCTAGGCCTCGATAGGCTTAGCGCGTGAGCGACCGCCTCACCACTTAATAACCGGATCGCTTCTGCCGAGCGTAGGAGATGGCTACATTAGAAGACATGGACCTCCAAATAACCTCCCCCCCCCGCATCCGGTTAACAACGCGGACGAAAACGGGGACACAAGCATAATTTCCGAAGCGGGGACTAGCACAAGCCAAGAGATCGCCGCCCACAACCAGGCGACGGACGGCTGGCAGTTAGTTCTATCGCGACGACAGCGAGAGGCTTTCAAGCAGAACGACAAGGAAAAGGCTTCCAACAACAAGAATAACATAAACGGACAGCCATCAGCAGGCGGCGCGAAAGGAGACGGGCAAATTGGTCGTCGCAACATGGGCCCGAGGAAGGGGAAGCCTCTGCCACTATTACCGAAGAATGGCATCAAGATCATACTGAATCCCTACAAGGGACTAATGCTCAAGGAATATATGAGAACAGAAATACCACAAGGGATTATTCGGGCTACCGGGACAATAATCACAGGAAACGGACCGAACCAGCAAAATATCAGCGGAGAGGATTTCATACTGCGAATCCGAGAGGGAACGAATATCATCATCGTCTCCACACCTTCACTGGAAGTGGCGGACGTCATTCGTCGAATCACGTGCATGGAGCTGTGAGGCAAGCGACACCCCTTCAACGTGTACGTAGCGGATCCAGACGATAGCTACAAAGCGGTGGTGCACGGATTCCCAGCACACACGGAATCAGCAGATCTCCAGCAACACCTGCTAGTCAGGACCCAAGGAGTCACCATCGAAAGGGCCCGAATGCTAGGGAGCTCAAATACCGCTCTCCTCACCTTCTCGGGAGGCACGCGCCCCAAATGTGTGTACTGCATGGGAGTAAAGATGCGCTGTATGGAGTACAGGCCAACAATCCAAATGTGCCTGGAGTGCATGCAAGAAGGACACCGCTCGGACGTTTGTCCGAACCCCAAGAACATATGCCGTGGCTGCGGACTCGAAAATGCACCCTCACAAGGACATGAATGTGAAGTGAAGTGCGCCGTGTGCAGGGCGGCAGGGCACGAGACGCGTCGGTGCCCGAACAAACTGATTGCCGCCAAGCGCGTGAAGACGACTCGCCAGCCTCGTTCGCGGGAGCGGTCGGGACAGAACACTAAAAAGGCACCGGGGCGCCGGTTCGAGTCGACGGAAGAGGAGGACATCTACCGGCACCGATCGAGATCCAGATCTCCACACGGAAGCAGAGCGAAGAGCAATACCCCCTCGAGGGACCCATCCAGCTCCAGGGCTTCGCAGTGGTCGAATTCGCCACAGCCTAAAAAACAGCAGGTGAGCTGGGCGAGGGTTGTTTCTCCCACTGCTCCAAAACAGAATAATGATGAAAATGATAAACGTATTCAGAAATTGGAAAAGGAAAATGCGCGACTAAGAGAACAGCTCTCAGGTTAACAAAACAAACGACAATCACTTGAGAAAGAAATGTCAGAGTTAGAGGCGCGCTTCAATAGAACAATACAACAGCTGGAAACACAGCGTCAGTCTGAAGAAATAGCCAAAATGAAATCGGCGGCAGATATAAACTCCGTCTGCGCGCCGTCTCCGACAACCCAAATTTCAAATAACGCGCAGATAACGGCAGCGCAGATCCAGGCAATGATCGCGGAAAAGTTGAAAATATTTATGCGTGAAATGGTGACGTTAGTTACCCAAAGGTTAACGGAATTTCAAAAACTATGCACGAACGACTTCGAGAAACACAAGGTATTCGTGGCGGAACAGCTTAAGGCAGTCTCGAAGGCTGTTCCCACCAAAAAACGCGCAATTGCGATAGGAGCGGGTTCAGCAAAAACTAAAATAAGCCACTGCGTAACAGAATCCGACGGCTCGGACACGGAAACGTCACGGGCTTAAAATAAGAGTGGGCAACATGGCTAATCACGCTAAGAAATCACAACGAATTCAAAATTCAAAACAATTAGAGATACAGCAATGGAACTGCCGCTTATTCTCCAGGAAAGCGGCAGTGTTCCACCAGTTTGTCAAAAACTCCGGAATCGCTCCAAACGTGATATGTCTGCAGGAGGTCGCGACCCCCCCCCCCCCCCCCCCCCCAACCGGCCAAACTGCAGGAATACTACACTCTGAGCGATCCTCAAAATTCGAAGGTCGTCACGCTGGTGAGCAAGTCGATAAACGCTCAATTATTAACACTTCTTCAAACTGAAGGAGGGACTAATTCCATAGTTATCAGTCTGATGCCAAAGAAACGAAGTAAGGCACACACAATAATCACAAACCTGTAAAGTCCTCGGAAAAGCAAAGGGGACGACCTACCCCACATTCCCTCAGCAAAAAAAAATTTAGCGGTCACTAGGGATAAGGCGGTGATAGTGGGTGACTTTAATGCACCACACATACTATAGGGATAGGCGAAAACGTCGCCCAAGGGGTTCCTACTCGAGCGCACCGCAACGGCCTTCGGCTTACGGGCAATCAATCAGATCAGCAAACCGACACGCACGGGTAACAGCGTTAGCAGAGACATGGCGCCCGACCGTGCCTTTGCAATTAATATCAGAGACGCACAATGGGTTTCCTTTGACGAAACCCTGGGAAGCGATCACGACATAACCCGAGTAGCGCTCTCCACGCCAAACATACGGAGAACAACAGGAATGACTAAATTAACTGACTGGCGTCGTTAAAGAGAACTCCAGAGAGCGCTGGAGCAGTCGGATACAGCCCCGACCATCATGCGAGGATGGACTGAATTGCTTGGACGAGCACACGGGGACACCACTAAAGCCATTGAGCGTACAGCGGAGGTGCCGGTGATAGACTACCACCTGGTCAGCCCAAGGGAAGAGAGGCGGAAACTGGCCAAGAGGCGGAAAAGACAACGACTAAACAAACACCTGAGACAACGCATAGCTCTCTTGGCAGAGCAAGCCCAAGGCAACACCAACGAGCTCGCTAAAAACGAGTGGGCGATGCTCTGTCGAACCCTATCAGGAACTCTGGGAACGACCAATACATCGCGAATACTACGAAGCATGCTAGACCCGATGAGCACGCGTACTGAGAATAACAAGAAGCTCCAAATTATAGCAGATAACTTTGATGGTACAGACCAAGATCTAGTCCATGCTCTTCAGAAAAAGTTCATAGGACCCTCACCTGCCACAGGATCGTCATACGCGAAGAAACAATACGCGGGGGAGGCAAACCCTAGATTAGACGAAGAAATAACGTACGCGGAAATGTATGAGGCGGCACAATCTTCAGTTAAAAACTCGGCACCGGGCCCAGACTCGATCACAAACGCAATGATTCGAAACATGCATCCGGCAGCCCTAACGAAAATAACAAAGATTTTCAATAGCGAGTGCTGGGCCAAGGGAGACTTGCTCCAAGAGTGGAAATTGGCTAATATAATCGTGATCCCCAGAACAAAAAAGAATCCCTCGATTGATACACTACGGTCGGTGTCGCTCACGTCCTGCCTGGGTAAGCTCTATGAAAGGGTTATCCATAGCAAATTGCACCGATACCTGGAAGAGCGGAGCTGGTTCCCGAACTCTATGATAGGATTTCACACGGGTTTATCTTGCCAGGACGCGTTCCTCCTACTTAGAGAGGAAATTCTAACTAATATACCGTACGGCGACGAGAGGCTAGTCTTAGCACTAGACCTCAAAGGAGCCTTCGACAACGTCTCTGACGCCGCAATATTAGAGGAACTCGAACTAGCGTGTTGTGGTGAGCGCACATACAATTACTTAAGAGCGTTTCTTTCCAACGGCGAAGCGAGCATCAGTATAGGCCAAATCACTTCGGATTTATTTAAAATGCCTGACAAAGTAACACCTCAAGGAGCTATATTATCTCCTCTTCTCTTCAACATGGTGATGTGTCGCCTCGCGCGCGATCTGGATCGGATACCCGACCTAGGTTACAGGCTCTACGCGGACGACATCACGCTGTGGACGAGCAGAGGTTCACTAGGGGATAAGTAATATACGCTCCAAAGCGCAGTATTAGCGGTGGAGAAATTTTCTACATGAAGTGGCCTGAAATGCGCACCCGAAAAATCTGATGTCATCCGGATACACGCGAAGGGCTACGAATCCAGAGGATCGATTAACATCGTGGTTGAGGGCCAATCAGTCCGAGAGGTACCCACGATGCGAGTCCTGGGTTTGTGGCTTCAGAGCGACGGGAGAGCACTACAGAGACTCAAGACCCTCAAATCCACTGCCCACAACATAGCCCAAATGATACGTCGCATGATGTATCGAAAAGTGGTAATGCGAGAACACGATACCCTAAAGCTCGTACAGCCCTTAGTGGTTAGTCGAATCACGTATGGCTTACCGTACCAAATCCTGAACAGGGAGGACGAAGAGCAGGCTAACACAATAATCTGAACCGCTTTCAAAGCTGCTCTGGGCCTGCCTAAGTGTACTTCAACGGAGCGCATGTTAGCTTTGGGAGTGCACATTACTTTCGACGAACTGAGGCAGGTCACCCTGATGCGATAGAAGGAGCGCCTCAGCTTCACAAAAACTGGTAGGGCAATATTGGCTAGACTCAATATCCCAGCATACCCATTTATCTCACAGAGCAGGCCGTACCTCTCCCTCCTTCGATGAGATCCAAAATTACAGTAGCCCCAATTCCAAAGAATATGCATCCCGAGCACAACAAAGAAAGGCGCAAAGCACGCGCACAACACATTCAATCAGCGTACTTTAATAATCATAAGTACAACACGTACTACACGGACGCAGCTGTGTATGCAGAAGCGACCGGGCAGCGCTACCAAAGGAGGTACGCCCTGGCAATCGTGAACGCGATCAGCCAGCAGCAACTTACCGCGTCGGCCATGGCGGGATCCCCCACCTCGGCTGAAATATTAGCAGTGGTGATCGCACTCGCTCACGCCGAGCGTTCGCAAAGGGACTCGGTCGTGGTCACGGACTCCCAGGACACATGTCGCATGTTTCTCAAGGGGCACGTGACTGCGGCTAGCCTCGCGATAATGCCCAAATCCTTCAACCACCATCATCGCCTACTCTGGTGCACGGGCCACGCGGGGGTACAGGGGAACGAAAAGGCTAACGCATTAGCTTGAGGGTTCACTAACCGAGCGACGGCGTCCTCTTCCAACCCCAACAACCCGCACTATCCCTCACAAAATTTCACAAATTTAAATGCCAAAGACATCCTTGCTCATCAGCGCGGAGTCCGCAGAAAATACCCGCCGCCTCACCCACAACTTAGCGGGGAAGAGGCCACCGATTGGCTTCAAATAGAGACCGGGGTATTCCTCCATTTAAAATTGCTAAGCGCCTTGTCATCATCATCATCATCATCATCAGCCTGGTTACGCCCACTGCAGGGCAAAGGCCTCTCCCATACTTTTCCAAGAACCCCGGTCATGTACTGACTTGACATGTACTGGTCTTGTATCCCACTCGTTATAGGGTCAACTTTCCTTGGTGCGGTGGCATACCTAGCCTAATACATATAACCTGGGAGTGCACTAAGCACCCTCATAGGCGAAATACCAGCAAAACAGTGGAGCAGTGGGAGGCACAGCTCGCCCGCTCCGACCTGGCAGGACAATTGTCCTTTATTAGCCAGGTCAGGCAGGCGGCAGAGGCCAGTGGGGCCTTGGACTGAGGGGCTCCGACCACCCCTCCAAATATTTTCCATTGCAATAAAGTTTCTATTATTGAGAGAGGTAATAAAATATATTGTATATAAGTAGAAGTGGACAGTGCGCGCACAGGCTCACAATTGAATTTTAGTGGGTGGAAGATGACATATCTATATATATATATATATATATATATATATATATATATATATATATATATATATATATATATATATATATATATATATATATATATAAACAAAGATCAAAATGACGCCATCATACTGACAGACCATCGGAAATCGCTGCCGTCACAATCTTGCGTCCACAAATTGCGCCTCACAATAGCACGCACAATGGAAGGATCGCTAACACATACACGCGCTTTCTTTTTTATAACATAGGCCTGAAGCACCTCGCGTGTGCGATGATCCCTATGACGGTGTAAATGTTTTTTTCTAGAAGCGGAAGGCTCACCTTCTTTGTCCCTTTTTCACAAGCCCTGCAATGTTTTGCTAAGTGGGAATGCTCATCAGATAACTTATTCTGAAACTGTTCTTTTAAACGGATATTAGCGCAGCGTCTGGTCTGACCGACATAAACACAGCCGCAGGAGAAAGGGAATTCGTAAACAACACCCCACGTGCAAGCAGGAACAAACTGTGACCTGTGGCTGACACGGCAAACGAAATAGCTATGGCGAGGAATCTGTTCAATATTTCTCAGGACCTGTGCACACAAATGGGTCATTTTTAAAAAGAGCAGAACTTGCCGCTCTATTGGTATGTAGGTAAAAATTTAGACACGGAACTCTACAGCGGTAGCTTGATAATGTCACGCCTTGTTGGCTTGAAAGGGATTTGTTTGCATTCAACCTAAACTTTAGATGTCAGAAATCATTTGCGGAAAGTATGAGTGATGCATTACAATTCAGCAATAAAATGCGTTTCAATCTAGTTCCTGTTATAACAGAAAAGTCAGGACGAATATTTAAGACCCGACCATTTACGATACGAGTGAGTCAGCTGATTCATTAGGAAGATTCTACTATCTCCTGAAACCAAGACAAAGTAGACCTCAGACAAATTACCTGGGACAAGAGTCGAAAGTATACTCAACAGGTGTGACCGATTAATTGTGCACAGACCCAAAGCGCGTCTGTAAAATCAATCCCTTCAAATTTCTGTAGACCCAATTTTCGTATGGCCAGAATAATTGCCAGAAATTGAGCAAGGATTACTGGAGTGCATTCAATTCAGTGAGATGGACAGCAAAAGACCTGTTAAGATGATTTCAAAAGTTGCGAACAGCGGCCTTCTCCATATCTGTGTTGCGTCTGTAGAAATAATCAAGTGAGACGGAAATTGACTAAGATGATCTTGAAACAGACCTTCAAGTATGCGCAAAAGAAGATGTTTTCTGTTTCGGAAAGATGTCTTTACAAAAATCAGTTCTCCTTAAAAAATTAGACTTTGGAGAAATCAGGCTTGGTAGACCGACTTGAATTTTTTATAACAGTCCCCGAATAAAAAGAAATTGCAGCTGGCGGTGACGCCCCGAACCTATTCAGCAATATGAGTTGGGAAAATTGATGAAAACGGGTGGCAAATGGAAAAGGCATAGGTTGTAAAGCTACATGAAGGTCAGGAGAGTAAGCTGCTTAAATCTGGATTCAAGCGGAATGGGTTCATACTTCAGAAAAAGCGCATTGTTAGCCACGAACTTGCCACCCCAAGGCAGAGACGCATCGCTTGCCTTTCCAGTAGTGTTAATGGTCTGAGCTTAAATGCTGCATATCTTGAAAAAGAATACCGCAAAATTCGAGAATGGGCCAAACTTAAAATTTAAAGATCATCAGCGACGTAGCTCTACACATCCCGTGTTTGTATTAACAAAGCGGCACAACACTATCATTGCGCGTTCTCCTTTGCTAGCATTTGATTCCGTTTGCTGCTGCGAATTTAGCTTACCATAATAAGTTATCCATAAGTACTTCAAAGCTGCAACTTTTGGTATTGGCTCATTTCTATCAAGAAGAGAAATAGGAACGGGATTGGACGATGGCAACACAAGTAACGACCATTTCTCGACGTTAAGCGCAAAAGCGTCCATCCAACCAGGACTCGTGTTCAGACAAATATGATTGCAAAATTTGGTATATCGTATTCATATTCCGTGATGCTCAGAAAAATGCGATATCGCTGGCACAGAGATAAAGTTGCACACCCTGAAGAACTGGGACAGAGGACAACCAACTATTAAACAAAAGTGCTCTGAGAACTGATCCCTGTGGTACGCTTGTCGTTTGTTTGTATGTACACGATGTCATCTTTGAAGAAAAATGATTCTCTATCCGAAAGGAACTCTTCTGTTCAGGTCACTAAATCGTCTGGAACTACACCGCTTGCTACCCTAGAAATTGAAATTCCATGTTCGACACTGTCACATGCTATAGCAATATCTTAAGTTACCAATGCTGATACATCTCCTGATATTTCTGCGAGTCGTATGCGGTTTTCTAAATCAACGTGAGTTGGCGATATGGAACCTGGAGGCTTAAATGTTTGTTGCCTCGGGCTCAGAATACACTGAGGAGAAGTATGTTCATTGAGCCGGACAATGATTCCTTTTTGTACAGTTTTGACTGGATTCGATGTAAGGACAATTGGCCGAATATTGTCCAAGACATATCTGAGGTTTTCATTTTTAAGTAAAAACACAATTTTTGCAATTGTCCAAGTTGTCCGGTTGGCGGCTGCTCCTTTTTCCTCTTCGCTCCCACATAATATGGAGCTCCTTTATCCGCTGCTGCTTGATGTTTTTTCCGGTTGCGTCTCCCGGGGTTTCCTTGGGTCTGTTAACTTTGGTTGGTTACTTCTGCGTCCTTGATCTTGGCGTCGGTCTTCACCACAATCGGGATCCCTGCCGGCTATGTTGCACCGCTTCCTGTCAAACCGAACCGGTGATTTTGGTGTTGCGGCTGGTGTTGCTCGAGCTGGTGGAATTCCTCTCCGAGTTGGTTCATTGAATTTTTCTTCGGGACTGTTCGCGAAGTTTTTTTTCTGCACTTTTTGGCTCCCGTTGCGTGCTCCTCGCCAAATATGGCGCAGTTCGGAGCATGTTCATGCCCGTAGTAAGGGCTAGATCCCTCGCAATTGAAGCACATGTTGGCGTTTGGGGTCGGGCTGATATGAGTTTGATGTCCTGTCGACCGACAGACCTTGCGACCTTGTACGGTGAGCTTATACGGTTAACCGGTCGCCTCGGCACCCATGAACCGGACGCACTTCGATAGTACGTTGCCCGTAAAAGTTAATATGGCTGACTTCGAAGAGCCCAGCATCCTGGCTCTGTTTATGTTACTCATTTGCGCCCGTATTTGTAGGGTTGGCCAACAATTCAGTCTGGGTGGTTCCGGGTGGTAGTCTGTGAACGGGACTTCGCAAGACGTCCTCAGGGTCTGCGACGAACGCGTTAAAGAGGTGAATCTGTCCCCTGATTTTTAACTGCCTGATCTCTCTCAGCATGCTCACCACTTGTTCATGTGGAGTCGACATCTTTACGATGTTCGATGGGCGGTGAAACCGCAGTATAAAGCTGTCCCTTCCAAAAGTCTACCGGCAGGCCTCTATCACTGCGATAGAGAGCTCTGATCCGAGTAGATTCTTGACTAAGAGGCCTTTTTGTTGTCTCAGAGTAACCTTTATATCCTCCTTTAGGAGGAGCGGTGGACCGTGGTGTTTTCTACGTCGGAAATCTCGCTCTGTTTCGCTCTCCATTTCTGCGGCGGCAGGCGAGTTGCCCGCTGATTTTTCATTTTTTATTGCGTTTCCATTCTGGGGTTCTTTTTCGTTTTTTTCATTTCACTTTCTTGTATGCATGAAAGAACTGTGCGCCAGCCGTCCTCCGTCTGCTCACCAGGGAGATACGCGTCGGCATTCTTCTCATTGTCGAGAGACGCGTCGCTTCGGTCCCCCCGTTTACTTCTTCAATTCGACTCGTTGCGAGATGCTACTTGCTTCGTTTGAATGTTTTTCCAACACCTGAGAGAGGCCGCGAAGCGACTCGTCGACTTCCATACGGTTCAAAAGTGGTCAGGCCTCTTTAGGAACGCTTGGCAGAAGGAATAAAATGGGTCGACCACTGGGGATTTCCGGCGCGCTTGGTCTATAGTTAGGCTTCCTCGTTTCCTTCCAAATACGTGGATTTTCACGCTTAAAATTCAAAATTTGAGGTAAATGTCGCTCACCTTTGGCTTCTTACTTGCTGAGCGAATGTCTGAAAAAGTTTGATCGTTGTTAGCCAGAAAACACACGCACACTCGTCACCGCACCCCACACAAGCGAGCAACCGGTGCCGCACCGCCAACCGAGGCCGTTAGAGTTGGCTCTCTCTGGCACCTCGTTTATTCTGATGTTGATAGCTCCTCGAGAAATGGGTCGAGGTCCCAAACTTAGGCGTTCTTAGAATTAGCTTCACGAAAAAAATATATACTTTTTAGGTTGGTTCTTGTGAAATTTCCACATGAAATAGTTTCAGGAAGCGGAGCGCAATATGAGCCTGTCCTCACTGCTCTACACCACCTAGCCTTCCTTAATGTTCGTGAAACCTTATCCATAAGCTTTCAGTTCATTCCTACAATATGAGTGTGGTGTAGATTGCCCTGTGAGACGGCTCTGCTAGAGCAGTACGACAGTTGTGTGTAGCCTGCTGTGACGAAGTGGTCTGGTAACTGTGTGTATTCGCGCGAGACGAGCAATGACGGCAATTTCAGCTGTTTTCATGTGGTAAAATGTAGCTGACTGAATCTTAGCAGTTAATAAAGGCTGCTTACTCCCGCATATGGCACAGTCAATCTCAAGAACCAACAAGTAGTCTTTGCGACTAGTTAGACACAAGCCTCAGCCTTATTTCGCTTCAGTCTAAGCAAAACCAGCCTGCTACGTGGTTGCCATGCCACGCCACTCATCAGTTGGAATGAAGCCAACGCCGCTGATCTCGCCAGTTTTACTGCCAATTTCATCAGAGAGAAATTATCACGCCACCATATAGATAGTACGGGATCTGAAGACAACATTATTCAACGCCTTCTCATCAACATTGCCACGAAGCGCACCCGCCTGTCACAAAGTTCCGCGACGCCCGAACCGGCTGAGGCTTCGCGTGGCCTCGCCGACGCCCAGCCACCACTACTGACGATGCCAGCATTCACATGCGATCCTGCTCAAAACGTACAACTTTTGACTGTTCTTATGCCACAACAATCAGCCTTGACCTAATCGCAAACGGCAAACAGAACTGTAAACATAACAACGCTACGCAACCTATCCACGATTCTGCCTACGTTTAGCGTTGACGGAGACATCCCAGCTCATCTCTGGGTGGAAAATCTTAAATGCACGCAAGAACTCGTATCCTGGGAGCCTGCAACGCTTCTGGCGGTAGCACTGGGGAAGCTCCGCGGCCCTTCAGCGGACTGGAGAGGCACTACGGGCAGCCCGTTCACATTGTGACCCGAGCCGAAGAAAGCCTCACTCAATTAGTTTGGCAAGCAACTCTCGCTCATCCAGCGGTAGGAACGTGTAGCAGCGCGTAGACAGGCAAGAGGAGAGATGTTGGGTCAAAGATGCACTCACAGAACTAAAGGTTAGAAGGTGCCCCTGTTAAGCTGACTGACAATGAATGCATTGAGTATCTGACACAGGGAGTCCTTGAAGACCAGGAGGCTATAGCAATCACGGTACAGCAAGCAAGGGCTGTGAATCAGTTCGTGAGCACTGTGTAATAGGTGCATTGTGTAATAGACCCCAATCGTGTCAGCTGCACTTCGCGGAGTACCGAGTCTCTCCCGAGGGCTCAAGCACACATCAAACAAGCAGCAAAAGTGGGCCGTTCTCTCACTAACCAGTACAGCAGCGAGCCACTGTTTAACCAGCCTATATGGACACCACACACAGGCATTGCCGACCTGCCACCAACTGTTCAGAAAGTGAGGTACGAAGCCATTTCATCCAAATATGCTGCTCGTCATAAACTTTCATAAACTTTCGACATTTGCAATGAAGTCAGCCAGCAAAATGTTCTCGCACCATGAAAGCCATATTCTGTCCAATGTCGTATAATTCACTTCAAATATGGAACGTGTGTAGGAAACTTCCAATGCTGCAGCACGCTTTCTTCCGCATATCATCATCAGTTGCTTGTGCTGCGAGCGTTGGCACTATCGGCTTTGTGACGGTTGATGGGGCCTAACGTGAGGATCTGTAGATTACTGAAGTTTTCGAGCTTGCTGGCACACAGGTCGCACTTCCATGAAGTCGTACGCGAGTAATTTGTAACACGACAGGCTCTACATGCCACGTACTTTGTTGTCCTTTCTGCAGACTCGTCATCAACTAGTTCGGAAACCTTCTACCAGGGGGATCACGCTACGCAGCACTTCTCGATACAGGCTTACTTTTCGCCTAGAAATAACAAGGACATCCGCGAAGGAATACGTTGTTCGCAGCCTTGTAAGTAGATCAATGTTCACCATCACATGTCATCACTATTTGGCTCCTTCGCTTCACCATCGTAGCGTCCTCACAACGTGCAAGTAGACAATCTATGACAGGGCCTTATTCGCAGCGACACCTGCCTTTTCACTTTCACCGATCATGTCAGTCGCCGCAGGTAACGCGTCGAGCAGAAGCATTCTGGAGTTTAGGGCGGAAACCATCGTCACGCCATTTGTTCCCGACTTGGTTAATGGCATGGCGTCCAATACCGTAACAACAAATCACGGCGGCCAGTTAGGGTCATCCCGCTTTACCAACGGCAAATGCATGGCGACACATATATCACAACCAACAGAGTGGAGTGATTTCACTGTTCCATTGAAGCATTATAGAAGGTTCATGCCAACTGAAGCGTTAGTCAGCTCTCCTAACGATATTAAATTCAGAAGTAGACATGCTATAAGGACGCTTTTGCTCCTGCTAAACGAAATATATTCCAACCAATAACATATAGGATCAAACCTCATGGTATTTGTAATATCCATAGAATTCAATACTACAATGAGTCTTGGCAGACCGTCGCCATCCCTAAACAATGGAAATCGAGCCGCTTGATCCCCATTCTGAAAACTGGAAAGTCTCCACTTGAGCCCTCATCATATCGTCCGATTGCGCTTTCGAGCTTCGTCGGCGAAGTGATGGAATAAATGATTCTTGCTTGCTTGGAATGGTACCTAGTGCGATTTAAAATCTACCCACATGCCATGACGGGCTTTCGTCGAGGTCGCTCGTCTATCGACAATGTGACCTGGGTCCAAAATAAAAAAAAAGCCTCATGCGCCTGTCAATAGCACTTCTAGGTATAAAAGGAGCATAGGACAATGTCGCCCATGAGGCTATACTGAATTTCCTTGAGGCTGTTGGAGTTGATGGCCGGTTGTATCAATGGATTATTGATTTTTTGATTGATTGAGACTGAGACTGTTTGATTGAGTGGAACTTTTTCTTACAGACCGAAGACGGCCCCACTTCAGAAGATTACATCTGCCGTGGTGTGCCGCAGGATGGACTGCTGAGCCCTATTTTGTTCAAGCTCGTCCTGGTAGGACGCGCAGAGTACCTACCGCAGACAATTGATGTCTCAATATACGCTGACGACATTTGCATCTGGGCCTCTTCGGCGACTCGCCCTCGGGTATGAGCCAGGCTTTAGCGGGCGGCAACCATGACGGCTTCTTATCTCCAAAAACAAGGTCTCAGTGTGTCTACTGAAAAGTTCACATTGGCTGGCTTTACGCGCAAAAAAATGTCATTGTATCCTGTTTCAATCAATGTTCAGCCTGTATCCTACGTTAAGACGCATCGCTTTCTGGACGTCATCATTGACCGCAACCTCTCGTGGAATCCTCACTGCATCTATCTGACCAAGAAGTTAGTTTCCATTGCTCAGGCCTTCAAATTCCTCTGCGGGAAAAACTGGGGTACACCAGTACACTCTATGATGCTGCTGTACAGGGTACTGTTTCTCGGACTGCTACGTTACAGTCTGCCAGTGTTGTCAAATGGATGCAAGACGAACTATCGCGCTTTGGAGAGCATACAAGGTCAAGCCCTACGCACGTGTTTAGAGCTGCCTCGGGGCACCTCAACAGCAGCAACAACTGCCATTACAGAAGACCATGTAATCAGAACACATGTAGCTGTCGTCTCTCTCAGACCGCACATTCGCCATCTGTCGAGGATCCCCGACCATTATGTGGCCTCCCTACCAGCCGAGAGACCTCAAGCGACCTTTTCACGAGTGGTTAGCGCTTATCAAAGGTGCATACCGACATCTTTTACACCGGCGGCGAAGCCTTCATCTCCCCTGTGGTGCCTGCGACAGCCTCAAAGGAATTTTGATATTCCTGGAATTACAAAAGAAGTCCAATCATCCATCACCGGATCTGAAGCAACTTACGCTCCTGTTATTGCACCGGACGTGTCATGACCACATATATATATGTACCGATGGTTCGACCTCACCTACCAGCTCAACTGTGCATTCGTCGTTCCAGCTAAGCAGGTTACAGTTAGATCCAAATTGTCACACATGACTACATCTACGTCGGCAGAAGTTGCAGCTCTCCATGCCGCTATGACGTACGTCACCGAAGAGCTAACAAAGAAATGGGCCGTATTTTGTGGTTCTACGGCAGCTCTTCACAGTATCAAGTCTGCATACATCACATAACTTACAAGCAGATGATATCTGACATCAGGGAAGTGGACCACCATGCTCTTGAAAGAGGGCACCACATTATCTTTCAATGGATTCCTGGTAACTGTGGCACCGTAGGCAACAACCTAGCTGACAAGGCTGCCCGGTCTGCCCACTTATATAACCAGACGCCTCCAACCCCTTTGGCGAGGTCAGACGCTGCCAGGGAGCTTCGCCTACTTGAACGCAAAATGTCACAATATCTCTAGAGTTCAAGTGCCTTCAATTTTCGATTACTTAAGTTGTACCCCACGCTACGATTACAATTGCCATCTAACATTTCCCGCGGCGAAACAACCTTGCTGTGCCGCTTGTGGCTGGGAGTGACGTTCACGAACGTATCGTTTGGGGACGGCCGAGAGCCCGATGTGCGACTCCTGTCGGAGCGAGGACACCATCAAGCATCTTTTGTGTACCTGACCTCGCTACGATGTCGAACGCCTCTTTCTGCGGGCAACTTTACACCGACTGGACTCGAGACCGTTCACCGAGTCAAAGATACTCGGACCGTGGCCACACCCATCACTAGCACGAAAAGCGATTCGTGCACTAGTGCAATACTTGAAGTGCACTGGCTTAAGAGACCGTTTATATTGTCCCTGTGTATAGTGTCCCTCCTACACGCACTCAGGGCTTACTCTCTCCCTTCTTTATTCTTTCTACTCCCCTTTCCCCCACCCCCAGAGTATGGTATTAAATCGGGTGCTCTTCTGGATGACGTCCCTGCCTTTCCTGTCCTTGCTTTCTCTCTCTCTCTTCTCTCTCTCTCTCTATAAAGGTCAAGCGTGGTTTGCGCCTTTCTCATCTCGCTATCAGATTCCACTTTTCGCTGTCTCGGAAGTACTTAATATGCTAAAATTATGAAGAAATTGATCAGCCCTATGCATGAGGTCGCTGCTTAACACGCCAAGCTGTATACATGTACACAGTGTACAGAAAAATATTTAAAATATGTTAAAAATAAAAAAAAATTCGGGTGCGTTACGTGCCTTGGCTATGATGTTGATGCTATCATCTAGCATTGATCACATCAACTCTAGCATACTGAAGAATACTACTGATATTTCTAGTCGCTTTCTGTGTCTCCTCTTTAACGAGTCTGTATCATCAGGTGAGCTGCCTAAGGACTGTAAGATTGGTAAGGTAGTTCCCCTATTTAAATCCGGTGGCAAGCACTCGCCCTGTAATTATCGACCCATTTCACTAACATGTATATGATGCAAATTACTTGAACGTATTATAGCTTCTAATAATACGGTCAGGTAACGCCAGAAGAAGTAAAGAAAGCCTTAGGAGCTATGCAAAGGGGGAAGGCAGCTGCGGAGGATCAGGTAACAGCAGATTTGTTGAAGGATGGTGGTCAGATTGTTCTAGAGAAACTGGCCACCCTGTATACGCAATGCCTCATAACCTCGAGCGTACCGGAATCTTGGAAGAACGCTAACATAATCCTAATCCTTAAGAAAGGGAACGCCAAAGACTTGAAAAATTATAGACCGATCAGCTTACTGTCCGTTGCCTACAAAGTATTTACTAAGGTAATCGCAAATAGAATCAGGAACACCTTAGACTTCTGTCAACCAAAGGACCAGGCAGGATTCCGTAAAGGCTACTCAACAATAGACCATATTCACACTATCAATCAAGTGATACAGAAATGTGCAGAATATAACCAACCCTTATATATAGCTTTCATTGATTACGAGAAAGCGTTTGATTCAGTCGAAAGCTCAGCAATCATGGAGGCATTACGGAATCAAGGTGTAGATGAGCCATATGTAAAAATACTGGAAGATATCTATAGCGGCTCCACAGCCACCGTAGTCCTCCACAAAGAAAGCAACAAAAGCGCAATAAAGAAAGGCGTCAGACAGGGAGATACGATCTCTCCAATGCTATTCACAGCATGTTTACAGGAGGTATTCAGAGACCTGGAGTGGGAAGAATTGGGGATAAAAGTTTATGGAGAATACCTTAGCAACTAGCGATTCGCTGATGATTTTGCCTTGCTTAGTAACTCAGGAGACCAATTGCAATGCATGCTCACTGACCTGGAGAGGCAAAGCAGAAGGGTGGGTCTGAAAATTAATCTGCAGAAAACTAAAGTAATGTTTAACAGTCTCGGAAGAGAACAGCAGTTTACGATAGGTAGCGAGGCACTGGAAGTGGTAAGGGAATGCATCTACTTAGGGCAGGTAGTGACCACGGATCCGGATCATGAGACTGAAATAACCAGAAGAATAAGAATGGGGTGGGGTGCGTTTGGCAAGCATTCTGAAATCATGAACAGCAGGTTGCCACTGTCCCTCAAGAGAAAATATATAACAGTTGTGTCTTACCAGTACTCACGTACGGGGCGGAAACCTGGAGGCTTACGAAAAGGGTTCTGCTTAAATTGAGGACGACGCAACGAGCTATGGAAAGAAGAATGATAGGTGTGACGTTAAGGGATAAGTAAAGAGCAGATTAGGTGAGGGAAAAAACGCGAGTTAATGACATCTTAGTTGAAATCAAGAAAAAGAAATGGGCATGGGCCGGACATGTAATGAGGAGGGAAGATAACCGATGGTCATTAAGGGTTACGGACTGGATTCCAAGGGAAGGGAAGCGTAGCAGGGGGCGGCAGAAAGTTAGGTAGGCGGATGACATTAAGACGTTTGCAATGACAACATGGCCACAATTAGTACATGACCGGGGTAGTTGGAGAAGTATGGGAGAGGCCTTTGCCCTGCAGTGGGCGTAACTAGGCTGATGATGATGATGATGAATACGGTCAACTTGAATCAAATAACTATTTTTTCTCTAATCAACATGGCTTCAGAAAAGGCTACTCATGTGACACTCAGTTATTCAAATTCACGGCTGACCTTCACTTTAACATGAACTCTAACGATCAAACAGATCGACGCTTTCTTGATTTCGCTAAGGCCTTCGATATTCTACCTCATTGCCGTTTATTCTCCAAAATGTCTGCCCTCCGTATTGATTCATTAACACTCTCTTGGCTACGTAACTTCCTCCTTTGGCGTCAGCAATTTGAAATGGTCAACAACGTTTCGTCCAACCTTTGCGACGTCGCGTCTGGTGTCCACCAAGGCAGTGTGCTAGGTCCCATTACTCTTTTTAATATACATCAACGACTTGCCCGCTAACCTTTCATACTGAGTTAGGTTGTTCGCTCACGACTGCGTCATCTGCCGCAATATTAAATGTTTCGATGATCATCTTACTTTCCAAAATGACCTTGAACTAAGTATATATGATGCGCAACTTGGCCGATGTCCCTTAACGCTTCCAAATAGAAGGTAATCTCGTTTAGTCGAAAGCGCAACAACTCAGTGTTCCACTATTCGACTAATAATGCCATAGTTTCGACTGCCCCAGCGTAAAAATACCTCGGTTTTCGCATTTCATCGGACTTATCTTGGACAACGCAAGTCGCAACTGTCTCATCCAAAGCTCCTCAATCTCTCGGTTACCTGCGTACAAACTTGCGTAACGCGCTTTCTAATGTAAAAAATTTGCATATCTTAGTTATGTTCACCCACAACTAGAATGCGCTTCATCCACATGGTCACCATGTCAAGATTATCTAATGCGTATGTTGGAAGCCCTTCAGAATAGGACAGCCAGATTCAGCTGTGGCATCTACGACTATCATTCGAGCATTCCCCGAATAAAACAAGGCCTTGCATTTCAGTCGTTAGAAGATCGCGGCGTCATTGCTCTTTTATGTTTGTTTCACAGGTACATTTGTAGTAATAACTTTCACTGTTGGCTGCTTCATGCTCTTGTGCGCACATTTTGCCGCACTCACAACGCACCTAGTTTCTCGCGCATTCCTGGTCAAAGGCAGGCATTTAACTCGTCGCCACTACCAAGAGATATTGCACGTTGGAACAGCCTCACGGTTTACATTTCATCAATCTCCAATCGTGAAACATTCTGTGATAACGTGAATTCGTTCCGTGTTAATTTTGTATAAAGATGTTGCATTTTGCTATTTTTGTCGTGTAAGTACTGTGGCCGCCCCCCCCCCCCTTACTCAGTGCGCTTCAATAGACCTGTAAGGTAATGTGAACAAATAAACAACTTTGATCGCCTACGAGCTTAGCAACGCAAATCCAAAATTACTATGCCACGATGGGTGGTATCGATTTACGTTCCAGTCACCGTTCTAACAACAAAGGTAACAAGCACAGAAGGTACACGTGCGCGCTGAAGCTTCTGGACCTTCTCAAAGCGAAGCTTTCTTCGTCTCTTTCTTCGACTTTCGCACTGTTGCTACTGCTGTGGCTGTATTATACGTGACGAAGTAGGTGGCTGAGGGCATCTGTATGTATGAAAAGAACGTGGCAGAGAAGAAAGGAGACGCGAGAAGCTTGTTTGAATCTTTGCACAGTGTCGAATGTGCACATTATCCTCTGGATCTGACTATGCGTTGCCACGACAGCCTCTTGAAGGCTGTAATTATCCGTGACCACTCGCAAAAGTATTGCAGCAACTGCAGAGCTTACCTTTCTACTAACGTGCAACCATCTAGAAGGGAAGTATATAGAATGGTAAATTGTGATGAGTGAAAGAAAACGATGCCGACCACAGCGAAGGGTGCACGGGTTCTTTCACCATTGGACCGTCCGTTTGCGTGATCGCACCAAATCAGCGGTGGCTCTGTGTTATTACGAAGATGCGGCTTGCCACGATTAGGCCACGTATGGAGAGCATGTTGTGTAATGTTTTGTGGTCTTGTCAGCGGGAAACGGACGAAAGCAGGTCGAAGTTTTGGACGCCGGTGATCAAGGCTCCAGGGAACGCGGCCGCCTGTGGAGTGGCCAAGGCATTCGCCAGCACTAGTACCGCAGCTCAGAGCGTGGCTGGACCTGTTGTGCAAACCTTTGCCGAGGCATTGTGGATCGCGGGCAACGCGTCTCATCGATTATTTGTTCTCCGGAGCACCATTCATGGCCTGTCTAATGGCCGTATGTGCGCCGAGCATTGCGGCTCGGGAGCAAGTCGTCCGCTGGGCAGGCTGACCCTTCGTGCAGCGCACACATCGGCCCCAACATAGGCTGGCTGCTGAGCGGTCATGCCAGGTTTATCAAGAGCCATCTTGTCCTCAGCTTCCAACGTCGAGGCGCCTTTTGCGTCGTGACTACATCGCACCTGAATTCGGCTATTTCTCGCCTCCTGTCTACCGTCGGCGAGCTGTTCCCTACTGTTTCTTTCTCGGACTCACGGGAGCCTTAGTTCTTCTAGCTTTGTATCTGTGTCATGTCATGTGCCGTTGTGGCTGAACTTTTAAAGCTTTCGTAAATGTATAATAAATGAATACTGTTAAGCGCAGCTTCAAGACGGGAAAAGAGAAAAACTCCGACGCACAATAGAAGCGCTAACTCGCAACGAAATTTTATTGCGAAGATTTCCCCTACCCAAATACACAGTTGACCAGGATTTCACGAGCGATCTGTACACCAAGCCTGAAGTAAGTCATCGATAACTTCGGCAAGAAAGTATCTTCCGCGATCGGTGAGAAGTTGTTGAGGTGCACCGTGGTGTAAGGTAACGTAGGGAGGCAAGAAGTAGGTGACTTCTGTATAGTAACTGGTCCGTAGGGCTCTAGTGATGACAAAACGGGTTGTATAGTCCGTAGCAAGGGCAATACACACTCTTCTGTTATTTGATATAGTGAATGGTCCAAAAATATCAACGCCAACGCGACAAAAAAGGTCGGTCGGTGTATCCTAACTCTGCAGCAGACAAGCTGGATGCACAGCTGGTCTTTTCCGGCGTTGACACGACTCACACGCGCCAACATAGCGACGGACGGAGCGCTTGAGACCGGGCCAGAAAAACCGTTGCCGAATTTGGTCATGGGTCCAAGAGACGCCAAGAGGACGAACCGTGGGAACATCATGCAGTTGCTGGAACGCAGTATGTCGAAACTGAGACGGAATGATGGTTAGGAGCTCGGGCCCGTTGGGATGCATGTTGCGGCAATACAGGGTGTCATGCTGTAGCACGAACCTATGGAGGGATGGGTCAGATGGATCAGAGAGCAGGAGTTCGATAAGTTGCCGTAACGATTCATCGCGTCGTTGTTGAGCACAAATGTCTTTCAAGTCGAAAAGCGAGAAAACGTAGATCGGTGTGGCATCCACTGAAACGTCCGGTGCAACGACGGGATGACGAGACGGGCAGTGGGCGTCCTGATGTAGATGACCCAACTTATAGACCACATCGTATGTGTATTCCTGAAGTCGTAGGGCCTAACGAACGAGACGTCTGATGGGATCCTTGAGAGAAGAAAGCCAACAAAGGGTGTGGCGATCGCTTGTAACTGTAAATGGTCGACCACATATGTAAGGTCGGAACTTCCCGACTGCCCAAGTGAGGGTGAGACACTCGCGCTCGGTAATCGAGTAATAGCGCTCGGCTGGAGACAGGAGGTGGCTGGCGCAGGCAATAACGCGGTTGTGCCCACATTAGCGTTGGGCTAAAATTGTGCCGATGCAGTAGCCACTAGCGTCAGTACAGATTTCTGACAGAGCGGAGGCGTCGAAAATGTGCGAGGACAGGAGACGTGGTGAGTAACGTGATGAGGTGCGACAAAGAGGACGCTTGTTGAGAGCCCCAGCAGAAAGGAGTGCCTTTGTTAAGGAGGTCAGTCAAGGGAGGGGCAACATGGGCGAAATTTTTCACAAACGTGCGGAAGTAAAAGCAAAGGCCAATAAAGCTTCGAACATCTTTGGCACATGTTAATGGGAAATTCTGCTCTGCACGAACTTCAGCGGAGTCGGGGCGAATGCCTGATGAATCGAAGAGATGTCCGAGTGTGGTTACTTGGCGGTGTCCGAAGTGTGGCACTTGGAGAAGTTGAGTTGCAGACCAACGGTACGAAAAACAGAAAGAACAGAAGGAAGTCTTTCAAGATGGGTCGCAAAAGTTGGAGAGGATACGATGATGTCATCCTAGTAGCACAAACAGAAGGACCATTTCAAGCCATGCAAGAGCATGTCCATCATCCGTTTAAAGGTCGTCAAGGCATTGCACAAGCCAAAAGGCCGAATTGATATAGGCCGTTAGGTTTGACGAACGTGGTCTTCTCATGGTCCATTTCACCCACCGCAATTTGCGAATATCCAGAGTGAAGGTCTATTGGTGAAAAATAATTGACACCATGGAGATAATGCAGAGCATTGTCATTGCGTGGAAGTGCCTATACATCTTTCTTGATGATTGTGTTTAGATGACGATAGTCAACGCATAATCACTAGCTGTTATCCTTCATTTTCACGGGAACAACAGGGGATGCCATTGGGCTGTAAGAGTGTTCAATATTCTATTTGCCAAGCATTTTGTCATCTTCGCTCTGGATAACTTGTCGCTCAGAGGACGATAGTAATGGTGGATCCAACATGCGTAGAGAAGGTAAACCCCAAAAGTCATCGTCGTATCTAAAGCCACCATCCATGTCTTCTTCCAACAGTGCAGACTGTGACAATATGTTCAATACTGTGTAATTAGCCGAATTCTTTGTAATATATTCAACGTTTCGTTATCTTTTATAAAATGCTCTTACGTTGCTGCATGTTTACATGGCGCTGATATGCTTAAACTACTGCCTCATCAAGATTTTTAGGGCCTCGACAAGCTGTATAAACCAGGTCTTGCTCTAGCATCCATTCCCAATTTGTATTTGGGTAAAGTAGGTTGATTTGGTTTGATTTGAATTATTCCTTCCGAACACGGCCTTTCAATATTAGTTCAGCATTCGTGATTAGAGAGAACAAGGTACATTAAAGTCGCAGAATGTTACATTATATATTCCGGAGGGCAAATGGTTTGTTTTGAGTGGTATTTGTTTTTGATAATATTTGTGTCGCTTTATAAAGTGTAGGAGTGCTGTGGAGGGCTAGGGGAGAAACTTTTGAATTAAATTGGTTTCAAACGTTCGGGAAGCGCATGCTGGATTTAATACACATCAATTTTTTATATTGGATTTAGCTCAATACTAAATTTACTAGGAGATGTTCTGTAAAAAAAGGTTTACTTACATTACTTCAAAAAAAAAAAACACATTGCATCCCACAGACATCTGGATGTCCAGTGAACTGAGGGCTTTATAAGTGGTAAACAAGTGCGTTCCGTTACCTAGTACGCTATCAGATCGAGAGAAAGAAGAAAAAAGTATGCCAGGACTAGTGCAGCAGGAGCACGCTGTGTGCTTGCTCTCATGCAGATATCCTTAAGCTACACGCACAACCTGTGCGTACCGTAGTGGAAGCATCTTTTTCAAAGTACCTGCGTCGGCTACATTAAAGTAGTTTTGAAAACACCAATTTCAATTTTGTTGTGTATTTTGCAATATTTATTTGATCGACTAAACAATGCTTTGTTTTAAAGGCATATTTAGTCCTTGCTGTTGTCCCCTTGTTTCGCCATCACTATCACAAGCATAGGACTTCGTTTTGAGTGTGGGATGGTCTTCGTGGATGTCTCATCACTTATTTCAGACATTTGTTGTCTTTTGGCAAAGCAACTCCGCGCGCTATAAATCTTTTATCGGTCTCGTGATTATTGCTAATATTTTGTTATATTTATATGCCTTAACGCTTCTCTTCCTTATATCGTGGCAGGGCTTTTCAAAATCGAAAGATTTCCGTCATTCCACAGCGTGTTTCACAGCCGACATTTTGGCAAATGGAAGATTCATCTGTGAACTATTTAAGAGTGTACATCATCAGAAATACCCCGCATCTAAAAAGCAACATCTCGAAGCGTACACTATCAGTGAAGGCTGCGCAAATCCTTACGTCAAACAAAAACCATGGCCATCATCATCATCATCATACTTTATGTACACTGCAGGACGAAGGCCTCTGCCTGCGATCTCTAAGTACCCCTTTCATGCGCCAACCGATTCCAACTAGCGCTTGCGAATTTGCTTAATTTCATCGCCCCACCTTGCCTTGTGCCATCCTCGACTACGGTTCCCTTCTCTCGACAGCCATTCTGTAACCCTAATAGTCCAGCGGTTATGTAGCCTACACATTACACAACCTGCCTAGCTCCATTTTTCCTCTTATAAACAATTGGAACATCGGCCATCCCTGTCTACTCTATGATCCGCACGGCTCTCTTCTTATCGCTTACCATTACATCTAAGATTCCTCGCTACAACGCTCTTTGTGCGGTCCTTAACTTGTTTTCGAGCTTCTTTGTAAGTATCCAAGTTTTTGCCCCATATGTTAGCACCAGTAAAATGAATTAATCGTACACATTTCTTTTCAGTGATAATGTTAAGCTTCCAGTAAGGAGCTGACAATGTCTGCCGTATGCGCTCCAACCCATTTTTATTATGCTGTAAATTTTCTTGTCACGATCAGAGTCCCTTGTGAGTAATTGACCTAGGTAAACGCACTCCTTCACAAACTCTTGTTCCCTAGCCCGGCTATTGGTCATTATCTTTGTCGTCTGCATATTAATCTTCAACCGTGCTTCAACAGTCAGTGCCCTGTTGTAACGGTCGGTCCCAAACTCCGGTGACTACTAACCGCCTTTACATACATAATACTAGAACTAAGGTAATGCGCCTATACTTTTTCAATTCTTTAACGTCTCCACTTTTGTAGATTTGTATAACGTTGGCATTCTTCCCGTTCTCTGACACCCTTGAATTCGATAGACAGTTCGTATGAAGGGCCACCAGTTTTTCAAACTTTATGTCTCCTCGATCTTTGATTAAATCGACTCCTATTCCTTCTTCTCCTGCCGCTTTTCGTGGTTTCATGTCTTGCAAGGAAGGAGCCTCTGTAACCTCTTCATTACTACTTCAAATGGAGTTATCGTGGCTGCTCTGGTTTCTGTACAGGTCAGTATAGAATTATTACACTGCTTTTGCTATATCTTCCAGATTGCTTATATTACCCTCCTTATCTTTCAGTGCATACATCTTTGTTTGACCTTCGTACTGTTACAGTGTCAAGTTTCCTTCTTAGTGATTTTATGCTGAGTCCATCTTTTACTGCTTCCTCACTCTTCCTCACGTTATAGTTTCGAATATCGCATATTTTCACCTTGTTGATCCGTTTTGAGAGTTCCGCGAATTATATCTGATTTCTTGAGTTGGACACTTTCATTCTTTGTCGTTTCTTTATTAGGTCCTTTGTTACTTGGGAGAGCTTGCCTACAGGTTGAATCGGTGCCTTGCCTCCCACTTTAGTTCCTGCCTCTGAAGCCAGCCTAGTTACGATTTCATTCATTACCTCTATGTCAACTTCATCTCCCTGTTCTAAGGCTGCATATTTGTTTACAAGTACCAGCCTGAATTTGTCTGCTTTTACCCTTACTGCCTCTAGGTTAACCGGTTTCGTTTTGACCCATTTTACTCTTTCTCTATTGAAATTGACGTGAATCCTCGCCCTCACTAACCTATGATCACTGTACTTTACCCTACCTAACACTTCTACATCATGCACTATGCTGGGATCAGCAGAAAGCATAAAATCAATTTCATTTCCTGTTTGACCATTAGGGCTTTTCCAGGTCCGCTTTCTGCTGCTACGCTTCTTGAAAAAGGTGTTCGTTATTCAAAGCTTATTCCTTTCTGCGAATTCTACCAGCATCTCCCGTCTAGCGTTCCTAGAATCAACGCCGTAGTTGCCAGTTGTTTGTTCACCAGCCTGCTTCCCCCCACCCCCCCCACACACTTTTGGATTCAAGTCGTCCATTACTACAGTACACTGAGTTTGCACTTTGCTCATTGCTAATACAACATTTTCATAAAACTGACCTACTTCCTCATCATCGTGACTGGATGCGGAAGCGTAGGCTTACACTACCTTTAATCTATACTTCTCATTAGGTTTGATTAAGGCTACAGCTACACTCCCATTAATGCTGTAGAATTCGTCAATTTTTCCCGCTATATCCTTATAGATTAGGAATCCTTCTTCGTATCACTTTTTATGTGGGAGTCCTCTATAGCAGAGGACGTGGCCATTTGCCAGCGCTCCATAAGCCTCACAAGTTCTTCCAACCTTACTAAGGCTAATGATATCACAAACAATGCCTGATAGTTCCTGAAAGAGTCCTGCTAGGCTAGCTTCACTCGAAAGAGTTCATGTGTTAAACGTTGCCGCGGTCAGTTCCCATTGGCAGCCTGTCCGGGTCCAGAGATTCTTAGCGCCCTCTGCTGCGCTACAGGCCTGACCATCGCCTTGGTGAGGTGCTCCGCAGCTGATGGGGACTGAGGGCTGTTGGTTAATCGAATGAGTAATTTGGGACGGAGTGGCCGAATACTGCACCAGGGAGGCCAATTCCTGTTCTGGTAAGGGAGTGCCATGTTGAAGCTTAGTGGGTCTTCTTAATTTGGTTGCACCTAGATTAGTATAGCCCCACTTGCTCTCGGCGTTTTTGCTGGTGTCAGGCGCCACTTCAAGCCTGGAGATGTAGTAAACTGAGGGAGGTGAATTCGAGTTTCCCAACCTTCAGAAAAAAGAAGCGAGAGGATTCGAACTTCTGAGTGTGGCAACCGAGCATCTACGTTAGCTTAGTCAGATAGCCCTGTGGGCTGTCAGGCCCTATTATGTCGAAAAATTCCAACCTAGAGGATCCTAAAAGCCTGAAAACAGGCTTGAATTATTGCGATAGACGGGAACACGATAGGAGGTAGCACTGCATAGGATTCCTCAATGTTTCTAACATCGTGGCTTCGGAGTCTCTGGTACGTACACGGCCATAAACGCGGCTAGGTGCACGATATACCTTCGGCAAATTTGAAAAGCACCTAAAATGTGTGAAATCGTTTCAGTGTGTATTCGCAACCGCTGTATTCCAAGTATTGCAAGTGCGGCTGCAAAAGGAAATTCAATTGATTCTGCGTGCGAAGTGTACTAACCATGTCTAACTGATCGCAGACGCATTAGCTGTAGCTTGAAGGAGGCATCGTATAGGCGCTGTCCAAACATATAGAAAGGCCGCCTCCAAGATCGTCTTGTTTACGCGCGACTCAGAACCTCTTTGTTCTGGCAGCCCGTCTGGCCGCCCTTAAGGTTTGCCCGTGAGCGAAGGTGTCGGTATATTTTTCGGTATATGTACATGCCATGGCACCCTTCTCGGACCCGAAGACGGCCTTCGGCGGCGCAAAAGACGAGGGTGTAGCTATCCCCACTCGCTCTCAAATTACTTCTCGGGTACCAGCGGCAGGCAGACGCGCCACCAACCTGAAGGATGCATAGCGTTGTGCTATACCACGTGTCTATCATCAAGGTGACGGGAGCTGCCATACAACGTGCACCACGTGCATATCAGCGAGGCGACGGGAGCTCCAATTTCTCCGCGACGAATCAAGAATTTGACGCGATTGACGTCAGCACCTGCCAAGTTGGTTCCTGCCGATGAGGGGTCGCCAAAGGGACTTAAGGGAGAACCGGCCCATTGTGAGCAGAAAGAGTTGCAAACTGAGGCAGCCGTAAGTGCAATTTTAGCCGAAAACTTTTCATACCTTTTTTTGCACAAATCGGAGCAGCTTTTAGAGAAGGAGGCCCGGTTGTTCTCTGCCAGTCTCGCTTGCATGGCATTAACGCGATCGCGGTCACGCGCCCTCTCAAAGAAACGTGAAAGTTCATCTTCAAACGAGGAAACTGACAAAGTAACGTCCTCACAGCGGCAGATAGGCCGGGAGATACGGCTGATGAAAAGCTGAGGACTCAGACTTGTGATGGATCAATTACCGGATCAGTGACAGTCGCTGAAGAGCCTTTCGAGACTCGGGAAAATGGGGTGCCTAGGGCTGAAGTGGAAGGTTCACTGCTTAGTCCTGCATCCTTTTGCTGAGAGCAGCTTAGTAAGGTTGAAGGAGAGGCGCTTATCGCGGCACAGAAAAGTGACCCTTCGCTAACTGTGGCTCAGGAAGGAGTGGCCCGAAAGAACATCTCATTCTACACTAGGTCAGATCTCAAGGACCGGCCATATCAGGATTTCAAGGGTCCGACATACGACCAACTACTCGTGCCAGGAAAGTACCGACCACAGCTTCCAGAGTTAGCGCCTGGGAATGCTTGGGCGGCTCACCTCGGTATCAAGAAGACAATGGCTAGGCTAGCGCAATATTTATGTTGGTTAGGTTGCTGGAAAGAGGTTGAAACACTTCTTCGGTCATGCGACACATGTCCAGCAAGTTGTTAAATCCCACGACAAATGATAGAATTTCACTAGGAGATAGACAGGGCGAAATATAAGCTTTCTTCGATCCCCTCAGCTGTGTCTTGACTGCCCGAATGACTGTTAGGAATTGCTTTGCAATCTATTCTTTAGCTGTTTATTCTCTTTGAATACATCTTTGAGAGCACTATTTTTAGAGGTCCGTATCCCGGGCTTTTTATCGGGTGCGTGTTTCGGGTTTAGTACAATAACTGTAATGGTGCTATTAAGAGCACAAAGGGGGTTAGAGTCTTTGTTTGCATTGAGCTTGGTCTGGCGTTGTGGAGAGCATTGGGATGGTACCTACTTTAACCGAAGTGGTTGGCGCTGAATTTCGGTCACTCCGTGAGCTTCCTTAGATTGGTAGAACCATTGGTGTTGCGTCGGAAAATTGCGAAACTGTGCCTTTTCCAGCGACTTTATTATAACTTCCCCGAACTGCATGGAAGGCTTCTAATCCCACCAACCCGTACATCTCGTCGCCTTTTTAACTCTTTCAGCATCCAGCGCTTGCATGGTTCAACACTTTCCTTTAATCAATCGTTTTTGCCTAGCGCCATTATAGAGTGGAACAATTTACCAGATAGAGTTGTCAATGAGCGCAACCCCATTATCTTCAAGCAGCTGCTTACTGATCACCTTAAACCCTAACCTTATAATGACCGTACTGTGCCTTCATTCTTTTGCGATTGCCGTCTCACATTGTGACTGTTCTGCTGAATTGCTTTTGCATTCTATTCAGTGTGCCTCTTGGCTCTTTTGTTGTTGTTGTTTTTTTTTAATGCGAATCCACAGGCTGAGTCTTGTAAGAAATTGTAACCATATCTTTGTTTCTATCCTTATCTTCTGTAACACCCCCCTTATGTGATACCCCGACAGGGGTCCTTAAGGAAAAATAAATGATGATGATGATGATTATGATGATGATGATGATGATGATTCAAGCAAAGGAAAGAACAGCGGATGAAAGGGCGGCAAAACCATTTCCTTAACCCCATCAAGGACGTCACTCAATCAGCACACCGCTTACGTCGAGCCGTGTCGAACAGCTCGAGTTCTGGATGTATTATCTGGCGGCGGGGGTGCTGTTGTGCCATACCACGTGCCTATCTTCGATACGATGGGAGATGTCATACTACGTGCACCACCTGGCTATCATCGAGGCGACGGGAGCTGCCATACAACATGATCCACGTACATATCAGTGAGGTGACGGGAGATCCCACTTCTCCGCGACTAATCAAGAATTCGATTAGGAGGACTTCAAGAAGCACCCAGCTATCTCAGCGACGGAAGCTGCCATACAACGTGATCCACGTACATATCAGTGAGGTGACGGGAGATCCCACTTCTCCGCGACTAATCAAGAATTCGATTAGGAGGACTTCAAGAAGCACCCAGCTATCTCAGCGACGGATCTAGGATTCGACGCGAGTGACGCCAGCACCTGCTAAACTGATTCCTGCCGACGAGGGGTCGCCAGAGGGACTTGAGGGAGAACCGGCCCATTGTGAGCAGAGGAAGTCGCTTCCAGCCGCCCAGTCGGTCGGATGCGCTCTCATCCACTACCTGCAAATATTGTATAAAGGTTTTCGTTTCTTCGTCGTCTGCGGAAAGAGTCCGTTTTTCGTATGACCTCGAAGTCATAACAATAGCCATCACGATGGCACTCATAGGCACAAGTCTCTAACCACTGGAGGAGAGCAATTGTCCGCTAAGAACAGATGATATTCGCTCTAATACGATTTGACGTACAAAATCGAATGCCTCATAGCAAGTTAAATCTCTAGTTGCAAACATTTCTGGGGTGCACATACAGTACTGTTAGGCTATTGTAGTCACATTTACCACACAATACAACGCAGTTTATTATTGTGCAATTGTTTTCTTCGAGTTGGCCCAAATATCTGAAGACAGTTCGGAATACTTTGTACCCTTTAAAATATTATTTTTACTTGGCCCTATTTTCTGTCGAAGGCGGCTATACGTTCAGACTGCTAATAATTCATTCTTGTGACCGAAGGGCATGCTGTGAAGTCAAATTTCTCATTTTGCGTATGTATTTTCTTCCGCGACTTATAGTCGCTTAACTGCACTTACGTTCAACCCAGTGCCGAAGTGTGTCAAATATAAAAACGGGTATTGCGTTTAAAAGATTGAGATATGAAGGGACTGCTACTAAAATTATGTACAGGTTATGCCCAGTGCAGCGAACAGTAGGCAGAGACTTGAGGCATACTGGTTTTTGTTTATGCGTTGTTGTTCTTTATTTTTGCCATTGTTATTTTCTTAGGTTTTGAAACGTGCCGACTATATTTTAACCAATGAAGACTCTTTACAATACAGTAACTTATCCGAATTCTGTCTCAGCGGAAAGAGTACGTGTTTTTCTTGCACACATGAGAAAAATGAATGCACGCGCACCTTTGTCAATTCAGCCTGGAGCATTAATAAGTAGAGCCTAATTGTTTTATCTAGTTTCCTGCGAATATTATGCTGGCTAGTTATCGAGATGTGTACTTACTGCGAGTTTCTCCTTGTATGATAATGTACGGTGAACAACAGTCTCACTATCAGTTGTATCGATAAATTCAGATTTCATGCACTTGTAGACAAGTCGTCCAGGATAGATATTCCTTGTCGTCCCCATCAAGTAGATATACTTTTGTTTCAGGAACTGGATTTGGAACAAATCGAAGTTGTTGGTAAATGAAAGGATAGCTTTGGCGAATATTATAGCGTTTTGCCATTGACATATTTTCCATTTTACCGTAAAACACCTTTTAACTGGAGTAGCTTTACTTACTTTAAATAAATTGGCCATATTGGTATATATTTTTCTGTGTTGTTAATCTGGCCAACAAAGATGAGAAACAATTTTTTTTTCAACACAGCGAGCATGTGAAGAGGCAGTTGACCTTTATATTACAAATTTAGTGATCCCTTGGTATTTTCTATAGATTTCGCATTTTAAGAAAGACAATAAGCAAGCGACCAAGGTATTTATTCAGCCCAGCGGAATACTGAGTATATTCATTTGAGCTGCATGAATATTACTATGACGCAAGCTCACCAGTCACAAGTTGACTATTCAAAGACTCTCTAAAATAGGAATTAACAAGACGCTAAGGCAACCATGGGCAAACGACTGGAGATATGTGACTAACACTAGCGACAGCCGCGTAGCATTGGTAAAGCTGTTTCGATAAAATTTATGTTGAAAGATCATAAAAAGTACAAATCATAAAAATAAATAAAACGAAGGCCCACTGAAGGCCAAACTGCAATTCCTCGATTCGAATGAATGTGAAACGCAGAAATCCGCTTCTTAGAAAGAAATCTGAACCATTCTTAATGAATTTGCACGCACTTAGGAGAAAGCGCCGTTATACTGACCATATCAAGCGAAAGTTTATTCAACCTTGTCAACTTTTCAGTAAATATTGCCAGAACATGCTTAGCTCATAAATTGAAGAAAGAAGTTTACAAATCCGTAACCGGGCACCAGAAAGAGAAATACCACTGTAAACTGCATCCTGTAGAGTGCTTAAGGGTAACAAACCTGATATATGAGCTGACACCTTATCTGAAATTTTAGTATAAATGGTTTTGCTAAACGTATTATCACAAATTATTGGTGTATTTTTAAGCGCTCAATAATACCTCATGTGTTCCCGATGCTATTCTATTTCTCAATGGTTCTAAGAGAAATACATTAACATTGGAAAAATTGAGATGTCACAGATCGTTCACAAATACACCAATAATTCGTAATAATACGTCCAGCAAAACCGTTTAGGCAATACTGACAGAGAGAAATGCGGTACCGTTTTTACTCTTGCAATAGGTATTTTCAAACTTAGTGTTTAAGTTTTCTTAAAGCCTGTAATTTTCAGCAATGTTGGTAAGAGATGATGAATGAAGTACCAAATGGAGCGCCTGTAGCCGAAAGGCTTTCTTCCTTTCTTGTGCTGCTACAAACATGATGCAAGTTGTTGGTGCAGTGGTTTCTCCGGTTCAATGCATACACGTGGTATATACATATATATGTATATATATATATATATATATATATATATATATTTGAGCGAGAAGAAAGGGGGGTTAGCAGAGGGGCCTGATTTTTATTAGTCATATCGTAAGAAGCCAACCAACACTGACACCAAGGACA
This sequence comes from Dermacentor variabilis, assembly GCF_050947875.1. Taxonomy (NCBI): domain Eukaryota; kingdom Metazoa; phylum Arthropoda; class Arachnida; order Ixodida; family Ixodidae; genus Dermacentor; species Dermacentor variabilis. The sequence continues at coordinate 4,861,910 of NW_027460335.1, forward strand.
ACATAGGGGAAATTACTTGTGCTTAATAATTGAAATAAAGAAACGATAAATTAAAGGAAATTAAAGTCCATGAAAAAACAACTTGTCGCAGGTGGGAACCGAACCCGCAACCTTCGCATTTCGCGGGCGATGCTCTACCAAACTACTATATATATATATATATATATATATATGTGCATACGGTCATTTTTCTGGTGCTCCAAATATATTAAAATTATGTATGGCGGATAGCGCAAATTAACTATTACCAGAGCAGGCGGCTGCTCCACGGTATATCACAAGGTTTATTTGAATAGTAAAGATGCCAATTATGTTTTTACTAGTTATTTACAGCAGATATTGCAGTGTGCGGATTTTAGCTAGTGAGTTCGCAACCGATATACACTTGGAACAAATGGCAACTTGAAACAAATTTTAGAGACACCATCGGTTTCGAATTACATGTCCTTAACCTTACGGCAAAAATTGATTGTTTGGGCCGTTTATCGCAAAACTGTTTCAATATCTTTTTATTCCAATGTCTTGCCGTGATATGTACGTACGCAAGCGCCGACGCTAGGATCTGACGGTGATCCGCGGTGTTATTTGAACTGCCCAGTCAAGTTCCCTCCTCATTTACAGGTCCCAAATGTTCGCTTCCAAAGTTAATGGTACGGCTTTCTTTGAAAGGTTTTCCTTATCTAATGGCGAGGCAAGAGGCGAGGAGCACGCAGAAGGGGAGGGAATTTCAGTGGGGCCGAGCTAGCACGTTTAAATGTAAATAAGGCGATGTTAAGAGCGGTGCCAGCGTCTGCGATTGCCCCGCCTACGGGCTTACAGATGTTAAACGTTATCGCTCTACGTGGCAGCATCTATCGAAGTTTCTGGAATGTTATCGATGGTTTTATCTGTTATCTGTTGCCAAGGAACATTGTATAAAACTGCCTATAAATAACACGAATGGTGCAATGCTTTCTGTAAGGCACGCGGGAGCAGTGATTACGCTTGAACCTTTGATGATTCATGTATAAACGCCGACACGCTTGACCCACTGAAAGAATTTTCGACGATCGCTGACTGCGCTCGCCGCTATTCAGGTGCTTGACTGTTGCTTGCTTTTCCCGGGGACAAGTTCGCCCAATAAAGAGTTCCTTCCGTGATGCAGTTCACGCTACTGTGCTCTTCACTGCCACAATGTGATATATGGTGGAAGTGCGCCGTTGTGTAACGGATACCCTTGGAAGCCCATGCCTTAAGGACATCCCTAGTGTCGCCACAGGCCATTGAGCTAGCCGCAAGTACCGCCGCAGTAAGGACTTCTAACAGAGATTTCCAGGAAGATCAAAGCCAAGCAGAGTCACAATGACAGCACCCGTGTCTCCAATGATCCTTCAACAAATTAGGGAGCCACTGACCTTTCACGAATCATCGGCTGAAGACTCCGGGAGACATAGGAAAGGGTCAAAGTTCTACTGGAAGCAAGGGTGAAGCTACCTAATGAGAACGTTCCATCTTTATGGAAGAGATGAGCGTCTTTCCCGCTAGGCGACTTGTAAATATCCGAGAACATTGTTTGCCTACTCATTCGTGATGTGAAGCGACTCCTTTTCGCCGGAATATTGCGGAACCCACCAAAGGCCGCCGAAGAATTTCTTGGTGAGGCCACGAACATCGAGAAAAACGCTCGAAATGCGGAAAAGGCAATAAATTCACCGGATGCTCAGGACAGAGTCAGCTGATGTTCAAGCACTCTGCTGGGACGACCTGCGGGAGACTAAAAGCAGTTGTGCGCGAAGAACTGTGAAGGATGTTTACACCGCCTCAGGGCCAGGTTGCATTGACTGCTTATAATGCTCGCGAAAAAATTCAGCAGTCGGTAGGAGCACCAAAATGACCGCACCCTCACGCTGAACCCGGAAAAGTGTCCCTTTGCTTATGATGAGCGTCTGTTCCCGAGCCACGTGATCAGCAAATCTGGAATCCGTCTTGATCCGCCGAAGACATATGCCATCGCTGACTTTGCACAGCCCGTTGACAAGAACGGAGTGTGCAGATTCCTTAGCGTGCTTGCCGTCGTATTTCATGAAAGACTTTTTGCACAGCCGAGCAATTGACCCATTTTGCAAAATCTGAAATCACGTTCCAGTGCAAAACTCCGCAAAATGAAGCATTCCAAGAATTTAAAGTACGCCTGACATTCATCGCCCCTACTAGCCCACTTCAATGAAGACGAAGACACCAAAATCCACACCGACGCAAGTAGCCTAGTCCCAGTCCTAATCTTAGTCCAAATGAAAGATGGATTTGATAGGGTCATTGCTTACGCTAGTCGATCGCTGACGAAAGCAGAAGGTAACTAAACAAAGATGGAAACAGAATGCGTTGACATCACTAGGCATAGTGCTACGCCCTACAAACATGGACGGGAGGAGCACAAGGACGGTGGCCTCATTAGGGTACCACGAAATCGCACCCTGAAATATACGGCTGGCCCTCAAAGTCATAAGCAACCAACATCCCCTGAGCTGGCTGACAAACTTAAAGGACCCTTCAGGGCACCTCGCAAGATGGACTCACAGGATTCAGGAAGTTGACATCGCCGTGTCCAGAAGTCCGGACGAAAGCACTCTAATGTCGACTGCCTATCACGCACCCCTACTGACCCGCCGCCGCAAGACGATGAGGATTACGACTAAGCGAGGATTACGACTACGCAAGACGATTACGCGTGAAATACTTCGCTGAACCGCACCGAACAGAGCTGAACTAAAAAAACTCAGTGCGCTTCCACTCTGTGAAGAAGGATGACCAGCGAAGCTGTGTATGTGCGCCACTTAATAGCGAACTTCATCTCCGCCGCAGGTCATGCCGGCATCGCACAATCTTCGGGATCGGCCCATCTATGGGGAGTGCTTAACGCCTGCTTCACCTCCGCCGTGGGTCGGCCCGGCATTGCACTATCTTCGGGATCGGCCCACGTGTAGGGATTGCTCTAGGCCTGCTTCCTGTCCGCCGCGGGTCCGGCCGGTATTGCACTACATTCGGGATCGGCCCACGTATGGGGAGTGCTTAACGCCTGCTTCACCTCCGCCTTGGGCCGGCCCGGCCTTGCACTATCTTCGGGATCCGTCACGTGGGGAGTGCTTAATGCGTACTTCACTTCCGCCGTGGGTCAGGCAGGTATTGCACTATCTTCGGGATCGGCCCACGTGGGGGGAGTGCTCAACGCCTGCTTCATTTCCGCCACGGGTCGGCTCGGTATTACACTAATTCCGGTACCGGTCCATGTATGGGGAGTTTTTTGCTTACCACGCCAATAACGACAGAAAAATTGCCTTGTACGGTAGAGGTATACAGCTTCACTGTAAAAATGTCGTCGAGCAGTAGGAAGGTAACACGGACGTTCTCCTTTGGGCATTTAAGTGAGGATTGTCTTCATTTTCTTGGAAAAACGAAGTCCTCGTAAAGAAAGACGCAGTTTCGCCCTAAAGGCGAAGCGTCGATTGCGATAGCAAATTGTTGGATAACAATACGAAGTAAGGATAGAAGCTTTATTGACATTATTGAGTTGTAAACATAGGCATACTAATTAAACTACAAAGCATGGTGTCACGCAAGCATAACAAAACGTGAGCTCATCTGACCGGATCGTCGCGGAAACTCCCTGCGATAACGCTGGAGTGAGTAAGCACGGCAGCAGAGAAAATTGACCTTCGTGCTGTCTGTGGCATCAAGGTGAACTAAGCCGTGCAAACAAAGCGCATGGTGGATTCTTTCCCTGTCGCAGATGGCTTTCAAGATACTTACAGCGGCCTTGCGGGCGCGCGTGGTCGACAGGGCCGACGGAGGGGAACACGCGGGGCGGCTCACCCTCACGTGCTTTCACTCGCGCATGCAGCATACAGCACGCAGCGACAATCTTATCGCCCTTGGACTTCATGCGGAACCTCACGACGACCGCGTCGCAGAAATACGCCTGGATGGACCATATAGTTCTATCGCAATAAAGGAACTCATCAGTCCACGCCGACAAACGCCTTGTTGTGCCCTAAGCGCTGCCTCAAAAGGTTCTGCGCGCCTCACATGACACTCTGACCTCTCGACGCCTCGGATTCCCCAGTCCTGGCCGCGCCTGACCGCCAACATTGCCCACTACGTAAGCACATACAGAAATTGCCAATGGTGGAACACACCAGAAACAAGACGAGCTGGATTGCTGCAGTCAATCGACTCACGTTGCCAGCCATTGCAGCTGATCGGAATGGACTTGTCAGGGCCATTTGCAACGTCAAAACCGGAAATAAGTAGATCTTTATGGCCACCAACTACCGTACTCTCTAAGCGGGGAACTAAGTGGTTGCGTAGAGGTAGTGCGGCCGAAGTGGCGAAATTATGCATCAAGAATAGCTTGCTACAAGATAGTTCCCCGGAGAGAGAGAGAGAGACAAAAGGGGAAGAAAAACAGGGAGGCTAGCCAGTGTAAGTACTCGCGGGCTACCCTGTGCTGGGGAAAGAGCTAAAGGAAATGAAAAGTGAAAGAAGCTTTTACAATAGAGCTTCCCCAAGCGATTCTGCAACATGGCCGAAGATGCAAAAGGATATAAAGTGCCTACCACCTGCAGACTGCTTATGAAGAGACTGAACAAAACCCTCTCCAGAATGCTGTCATTGTACATCGACGTCGAACACAAAACGTGGGATACCCGCCGTGGTTGCTCAGTGGCTATGGTGTTGGGCTGCTGAGCACGAGGTCGTGGGATCGAATCCCAGCCACGGCGGCCGCATTTCGATGGGGGCGAAATGCGAAAACACCCGTGTACTTAGATTTAGGTGCACGTTAAAGAACCCCAGGTGGTCGAAATTTCCTGAGTCCGCCACTACGGCGTGCCTCATAATCAGAAAGTGGTTTTGGCACGTAAAACCCCATAATTTAATTTAATTAAAACGTGGGATACCGTCCTTTCACATGTAACCTTCGCTTACACCACGGATGTGCAAGAGGCAACGCAAATGGCGCCGTTCAAACGAGTTTACGAAAGGAGCCCAGAGATGGCGCTCGACGCCATGCTAGAGAATCTCGATGTCGTCTAAATGCAGTGCGCCGAATAAGCACGACCAGTCGCCTGCCTGCGAATGAAGAGCCAGCTAACGACGGACAGCCGACTCTACAATCTTTCTCGAGGCTACGTAGAATAGAAGCCTGGCGACCGTGTTTAATTTTGTAACCCGATACGCTGACGAGGACTTGGGGAGAATTTTTGGCGACTCTATTGAGAACCCTAGAATGTCATCTGACGTATCGGCGCACTTGACCCTGAGGTCGCCCCATTTGGCATTTCTGAATCACAGCGGCGCCCTGCACGACCGGTTGTCGTCCACGTGGTGCGTCTTACGCCTTTGTACGCCCGCTTAAATGTTCGGGTCTTTGTGGCTTTGTCTCATTTTACAGCGGGCACTTCTGTTTTTCGCTCTTGTGTTTGCAGCATCGGGACGGTATTTTCTAAGAGGGGGCCACTCAGACGTGTACTCGCGCATTTTTTGGGGGTGGCAGCTGGTCACTTGCTCAGAAATGTTAATCGTTTTCGCTCAACGTGCCTGCTTGCATCAGAAGTTTCTCGAATGTTATCGGAGGTTCTATTCATTGTAGGTTGCCAGCGAACCTTCTGTAATCTGACTGCATATGCAACGCGAATTGTGTAGTAATTTCTGGAAGGCACGCGAGCACCAGCGATCACGCTCGAACATTCGGCGAGTCATGTACAAAAGCCGACGAGCTTGACCCGCTGATCAGAATTTCGGCGATTGCCGACTGTGGTCGCTGCTGTCGTTGTGCATGACTACTATGCGCGCCTACTGTGGAGTCACTTTCGTGATTCTGTTTTCGCTACTTGTTCTTCACGATCACTACAACATGGCAATGTCAATGAAATCACCTCTCAATGCTGGGTTTTTAAATCGGCATCAATCTCCTCAACTCTGTTCTTTCATAAAATGTAGCATTCCAACCCTGTTCTACGTATCTCGCTATTCACAGCATCCTCTTGTATTTCTTAGGTAATGACTACCGCACAAAAGTTGATGTGCCTACTTGCAGTATCAAAATGTATTTTTCATTTTTTTGTACCAAACACAAGCACCAACTGCAACCACTTCCCGCCGTCTGAGCCTCGCTCTTCTATTACAACTCATTTAACACTGCCATTTGCATCCACCTGGTGTAATTAAAACATATTACCCACTCTTCTCTGTAATGCTATTAGGCCGGAAAATAAATATATGAAGTAAATTAAATGACTGGCTTGCCGCTGTTCTTGCGTTGGGGAATTTTAGAATATAAACGTAAGCTTCATTTTAGACAAGGAAAATGAATTATGTTTTCACGATATTATCGAGATATGTTCAAGAGACGAACCGTCGCGAGAACGACGATGAAGTTGGTCTGTGCCTTGGCGCGAGCAAGTGTCGGCCTGGCTATCTGGCTCCAGTGTAAATAGCCTGTAAATAGCTTCTTTCCTCTGTGCCTTTCCACACGTAACGTTATGGTGGAGGTTAGCGATCCTCGTCCTCGCCACGGAACTGCGAAGTGGTCGGTACATCGAGCTTGTCACTATGCCTCCCGTTGACGAGACCGCCTCTGCAACGGCTTCGGCTTGTGCGACTGCTCCAATCCTCACGGTTGCCCAACATCGCGACTCTGGTGTGTTCTCTGGCCTGGAGGGACAGGACGTTGACGAATGAATGGAGCTCTATGAACATGCCAGTGCTAATAACAAGTGGGGCAAAACGATTACGCTCGCCAATGTCATCCTTTATCTCGGCGGCACCCCACGCATGTGGCACCAAATGCATGACGACGATATCACAAGTTGGGACAGTTTCATAGAAAAGCTACGGGAACTGTTCTGCGACCCCATTAGCCGCAAGGGTGCCGCGAGAAAGACTCTTGCGTATCGTGTTCAGACATCTACAGAACCGTACGTTTCATACATCCTCGGCGTCTTGGCTCTATGCCGCAAAGCTCACGATACTATGCCTGAAGCAGATAAAGGGGCCCATATGTTAAAAGGCATTACTGACGACGCTTTCAATTTGCTTGTTTTCGGCAACGTCTCGACTATCGACGCCATAATAAAAGAATGCCGCCTCCTAGAGCAAGCTAAGAGCCGCCATACCACACACTACATCCCGCGGCTACCCAACACTGCTGCTACGTCGACATGTGAGGGTTGACCGCGTCAGACCACCACATGTGACGACGTAACCCGTATTCTTCGCCGCGAGCTCGAGGCCGCCTGTTCGCCAGCTTTCTACGCGACGCCTCCCGGTCCGCCAGCAACCCCGATTACGATGATTCAGGCCGTCGTCAGACAGTAATTTGAGAACATGGGTCTGAACTCCGTGTGTTTAACGTCTCTACCAAGCATTACCCAGTTTTCTAGTGGACCTCCTCGTCTCCGGCAGCCTTTTTCTGCCACATGTCGCCGCAACCCGTCCGAATAGCGTACCCCTGATGACACACCGATCTGCTTCCTCTGCTGTCACATCGGCCACGTCGCACGTCACTGCCATGACCACTACCTCCTCGCACATACGCCGCCGCTCATTCCCGCACCTTTGGACCTTCTGTTGCCTATGTCACCCACCATGAACCCACTGCCGCTGATGCCTTTGCTCCTAACCTACGCTACAGCCGCTCGCCCTCACCTCGACGCCATCAGCCCCGTCGCTTCTCTCCGCCGCCTATCGCCTCTCGGATCCAGCCGGAAAACTAGGCACTGCAGCTTCATGAGGTGAAGCTGCGTTGTCGACCCTGGCCTCAAATCCTCTGTTCACGTTACCTACGAACCAAAACCTCCTTGACATGGACGGCTATCCTGTCACTGCACTCATCGATACAGCCACACATCTTCTTATATGTGTGCTGCCTTCCGATGACGACTCAAAAAGCTTCTCACCCCAGCGTCGGCACGCGTCGTCCGCGTTGCGGATGGCGGTATTGTCGGCATGTGTCGGCATCATCGGCATGTGTACGGCACGCGTCAGCATCGCCGGCCGCCACACACCTGTCCTCTTCACCGTGATTGCTCATTGCCCCCACGACCTAATTCTCGGCCTGGACTTTTCTCAGTGCATACTGCTCTTATTGACTGCTCTACCAGTACCCTTTGCCTTGAGTTGCCGATTCTCACACAACCTTCTGACACACCCCAGAGCCGCTTACGCCCCACCGGATTTCTTCTGCCTGCCGTCAAAGTCAATAGACTATATTGAACTGTTGTATTCCCCACAAGTTCCTGATGGCGAGCACCTCGTCCCTCCTCTGGCCGACATTCCACTACAGTATGATGTTACCGTCCTTCACAGTATACTTACTGTTACTGCGAAATGCACTTGCATGCCTATATTTAACTTTGGATTGGCAAAGCAAATTCTACCGCATGGTATTTGCCTCGCCAACGTTGATTCTCTCGGCGACCATCACGTGGCAGCTTTATCAACCGATGGTTCTTGCGAGCTTAGCAGGCCCCTATTGCCATCTCGGGCGCCGATCCCAACATAAAGAAAATGGTTGCGATGGACCTGTCCTCTGCGCAGGCTGAAGACCTTTGCCAAGTATTATCGTCCTACTGAGAAATTTTAGACCTCGACGATCGCCCTTTAGGCCAGACACTCGTGGTCAAGCATCGGATTCTGACTGGCGACGCCACGCCTATTCTCCGACGACGGTATCGCATTTCTGCTTCAGAACGCCGAGTAATTCCAAGTGAAGTGAACAAAATGCTAGATAAAAACATCATTGAGCCTTCTTCAAGTCCCTGGGCGTCACCTGTGGTGTTGGTTAAGAAGGACGGCACATGGCGCTTCTGTGTAGACTACCGTCATCTGAACAGCATTACTAAGAAGGATGCCTACCCGCTCCCACGTATAGGCGATGCCCTTGACTGCCGGCACGGTTCCAGCTATTTCTCTTTTATTGATCTTCGTTCGGGATACTGGCAGATTGCTGTTGGCGATATGGACAGAGAAAAAACCGCGTTCATCACACCTCATGGCCCATACCAATTTAAAGTAATGCCGTTTGGATTATGCAACGCCCCTGTCGCCTTTAAGCGTATGCTGGACTCCTTGCTCCAAGATTTGAAATGGTCCACATGACTCTGCTACCTCGACGATGTCATCGTCTTCTCGCCAACGTTCGACGCTCAACTTGAGCGTCTAACAACTATACTTGATGTATTACGAAAGGCGAAGCTGCAACTGAACTCATCGAAATGTCGTTTTGGCCACCGCCAAATTACTATTCTGGGCCATTTCGTTGACGCTTCCTGAGTACAGCCTGATCCCGACAAAACTCGCTCTGCCCGAGACTTTCCGGTTCCGAAGACAGCCGCAGACGTTCGAAGTTTCGTAGGACTATGCTCGTACTTTCGTCGGTTTGTTCAAGATTTTGCGGCAATTGCTAGACCCCTCACTAATCTTTTGAAGAAAGGCGTACAATTCTCCTGGGGTACTTCAGAAGCCACCGCCTTCTCTCGTCTCATCACTCTTCAAACCTCACCACCCATTCTCACCCACTTCGACCCTGATGCCCCTACAGAATTGCGTACGCATGCCAGTAGTCATGGCGTAGCTGAAGTCTTAGCCCAGCGTCACCGTGGCCAGAATCGCGTTATTGCTTCCGCGAGCCGCCTCCTAGCACCCACGGAGTGGAACTATTCTATTGCGCAACCAGAATGTCTTGCTGTTGTCTGGGTGGTGGCGAAGTGCTGTTGTTACCTTTATGGTCGCCCATTTGCCATAGTCACTGATCATCATGCTCTCTGCTGGCTCTTATCACTAAATGATCCTACAGGCCGGCTTGGTTGCTGGGCTTTGAGGCTACAAGAATTTCAATGTTCCGTGGTGTACAAGTCTGGCCGCCTGCACCAAGACGCTGACAGCTTGTCGCGTTACCCTGTTGACAACTCTGACTCCTATAGTATTGCCAGTGCTGCTTGCCTATTCTCTGTATCACAGCTCTCTGTATCACAGCATTTCGCCGACGAGCAACATCGTGAGGCCAACATCTGAGCGCTCATCGACCGTTTTGAACACTCCGGCCGATGCTACCCTACGCCTCTTCGTCCTCAGCGATGGTACTCTGTACCGTCGTTACCTACATCCGGACGGCTCCGAATTCCTACTTGTAATACCCAAACACCTCCGCTCAACCGTTCTAGAATAGCTTCACGACGCACCAACGGCAGGACACCTCGGCGTATCTCGAACCTATGAACGTGTATGTCACCGTTCTTTCTGGCCAGGCCTTGCCCATTTCCCTACGATGTTACGTCGCCGCTTGTGAACTTTGCCAACCACGCAAGAAGCCTTCCCAACTCCCCGCTCGTTACCTGCAGCCTCTCGACATCCATACAGAGCCCTTCCATCGTGTCAGCTTAGACCTTCTTGGCCCATTTCCGGAATCTACATCATCATCATCATCAGCCTGGTTACGCCCACTGCAGGGCAAAGGCCTCTCCCATACTTCTCCAACAACCCCGGTCATGTACTAATTGTGGCCATGCCATGCCTGCAAACTTCTTAATCTCCTCCACCCACCTAACTTTCTACCGGCCCCTGCTACGCTTCCCTTCCCTTGGGATCCAGTCCGTAACCCTTAATGACCTTCGGTTATCTTCCCTCCTCATTACATGTCCCGCCCATGCCCATTTCTTTTTCTTGATTTCAACTAACATATCTTTAACTCGAGTTTGTTCCCTCACCCAATCTGCTCTTTTCTTATCCCTTAGCGTTACACATATCATTCTTCTTTCCATAGCTCGTTGCGTCGTCCTCAATTTGAGTAGAACCCTTTTCGTAAGCCTCCAGGTTTCTGCCCCGTAGGTGAGTACTGGTAAGAGACAGCTATTATATACTTTTCTCTTGAGAGATAATGGCAACCTGCTGTTCATGATCTGAGAATGCCTGCCAAACGCACCCCAGCCCATTCTTATTCTTCTGATTATTTCCGTCTCATGATCCGGATCCACCGTCACTACCTGCCCTTAGTAGATGTATTCCTTTACGACTTCCAGTGCCTCGCTGCCTATTGTAAATTGCTGTTCTCTTCCGAGACTGTTAAGCATTACTTTAATTTTCTACAGATTAATTTTTAGACCCACTCTTCTGCTTTGCCTCTCCAGGTCGGTGAGCATGCATTGCAATTGGTCCAGTGAGTTACTAAGCAAGGCAATATCATCAGCGAATCGCAAGTTACTAAGGTATTCCCCATTAACTTTTATCCCCAATTCTTCCCAATCCAGGTCTCTGAATACCTCCTGTAAACACGCTGTGAATAGCATTGGAGATATCGTATCTCCCTGCCTGACGCCTTTCTTTATTGGGATTTTGTTGCTTGCTTTATGGAGGACTACGGTGGCTGTGGAGCCGCTATAGATATCTTTCAGTATTTTTACATACGGCTCGTCTACACCCTGATTCCGTAATGCCTCTATGACTGCTGAGCTTTCGACAGAATCAAACGCTTTCTCGTAATAAATGAAAGCTATATATAAGGGTTGGTTATATTCCGCACATTTCTGTATCACATGATTGATAGTGTGAATATGATCTATTGTTGAGTAGCCTTTACGGAATCCTGCCTGGTCCTTTGCTTGACAGAAGTCTAAGGTGTTCCTGATTCTATTTGCGATTACCTTAGTAAATAGTTTGTAGGCAACGGACAGTAAGCTGATCGGTCTCTAATTTTTGAAGTCTTTGGCGTCCCCTTTCTCATGAATTAGAATTATGTTAGCGTTCTTCCAAGATTCCGGTACGCTCGAGGTCATGAGGCATTGCGTATACAGGGTGGCCAGTTTCTCTAGAACAATCTGTCCACCATCCTTCAACAAAGCTGCTGTTACCTGATCCTCCCCAGCTGCCTTCCCCCTTTGCATATCTCCCAAGGCTTTCTTTACTTCTTCCGGCGTTACCTTTGGGATTTCGAATTCCTCTGGACTAATTTCTCTTCCATTATCGTCGTGGGTGCCACTGGTACTGTATAAATCTCTATAGAAGTCCTCAGCAACTTGAACTAGCTCATCCATATTAGTAATGATATTGCCGGCTTTGTCTCTTAACGCATACATCTGATTCTTGCCAATTCCTAGTTTCTTCTTCACTGTTTTTAGGCTTCCTCCGTTCCTGAGAGCATGTTCAATTCTATGCATATTATACTTCCTTATGTCAGCTGTCCTACGCTTGTTGATTAACTTCGAAAGTTCTGCCAGTTCTATTCTAGCTGTAGGGTTGGATGCTTTCATACATTGGCGTTTCTTGATCAGATCTTTCGTCTCCTGCGATAGTTTGCTGGTATCCTGCCTAACGAAGTTACCACCGACTTCCATTGCACACTCCTTAATGATGCCCACAAGATTGTCGTTCATTGCTTCAACACCAAGGTCCTTTTCCGGAGAAGCCGAATACCTGTTCTGTAGCTTGATCTGGAATTCCTCTATTTTCCCTCTTACCGCTAACTCATTATACGGCTTCTTATGTACCAGTTTCTTCCGTTCCCTCCTCAGGTCTAGGCTAATTCGATTTCTTACCATCCTGTGGTCACTGCAGCGCACCTTGCCGAGCACGTCCACATCTTGTATGATGCCAGTGTTAGCGCAGAGTATAAAGTCTATTTCATTTCTAGTCTCGCCGTTCGGGCTCCTCCAGGTCCACTTTCGGCTATCCCGCTTGCGGAAGAAGGTATTCATTATCCTCATATTATTCTGTTCCGCAAACTCTACTAATAGCTCTCCCCTGCTATTTCTATTCCCCCACTGCCTTGTCTCCAGCCTGCTTCTTGCCTACCTTGGCATTAAAGTCACCCATTAGTATAGTGTATTAGGTTTTCACTCTACCCATCGCCGATTCCACGTCTTCATAGAAGCTTTCGACTTCCTGGTCATCATGAGTGGATGTAGGGGCGTAGACCTGTACAATCTTCATTTTGTACCTCTTGCTAGGTTTCACAACAAGACCTGCCACTCTCTCGTTAATGCTATAGGATTCCTGTATGTTACCAGCTATATTCTTATTAATCAGGAATCCGACTCCTAGTTCTCTTCTCTCCGCTAAGCCCCGGTAGCACAGGACGTGCCCACTTTTTAGCACTGTATAGGCTCCTTTTGGCCTCCTAACTTCACTGAGCCCTATTATATCCCATTTACTGCCCTCTAATTCCTCCAATAGCACTGCTCGACTCCGCTCACTAGACAACGTTCTAGCGTTAAACGTTGCCAGGTTCATATTCCAATGGCGGCCTGTCCGGAGCCAGTGATTCTTAGCACCCTCTGCTGCGTCGCAGGTCTGACCACCGCCGTGGTCAGTTGCTTCGCAGCTGCTGGGGACTGCGGGCCGGGGTTTGATTGTTCTGTTTATATAGGAGGTTGTGGCCAAGTACTGCACCAGGGTGGCCAATCCTGCTCTAGTGAGGGAGTGCGTTACCGGTTCTGGTCACCGGGATCAGGCCACACTCCAGGCCTGGTTGTGCAATTTTATCAACACGCGGATTTTTTTAATCCGGTGGAAAATTGCCGGCACCGGGATTCGAACCACGGACCTCTTGCACGCGAGGCGGGTGTTCTACCTCTACGCCACCGCTGCAGACTCTTGGTTTTTCACCAAGAATCTACACCAAGAATCTACACCAGGAAACAATTGGGTTGCCGTCGGGGCGGACTACGCGACCCCTACGCCTTAACCCGCGCTCTTCCAACCAGTTGCTCAACTGATGTTGCGGACTTCCTCCTATATGATATCATTTTGACGCATGGTGCTCCGCGTCAATTGCTAACAGACCATGGCCGTACGTTTTTGGCCAAAGTCATTGACGACATCATGTGTGCCTGCCTAATATACCATAAGTTTACCACCTCCTACCACCCTCAAATGAACGGCCTCAGTCAGCGTTTTAACTGCACCCTTACAGAAACGCTATCGAAATACGGTTCAGACGACCACCGTGACTGGGACCTGGCTCTACCTTAGATTACCTTTGTGTACAACTCTTCCCGTCTCGAAACTGCTGGTTTTTCCCCGTTTTACCTTTTGTATGGCCGAGAACCGCCGCTACCACTGAGCACTGTGCTTCCGTCCACCACGGCTTCAACTAGCGATTATGCCCGTGGTGCAATCGCCCGTGCTTGCCATGCTAGCCAACTTGTGCGTGCTCGTCTACAAGTGTCTCAAGATAAACAGAAGCAACAATATGACCTCCGTCACCGTTATTACCATTTTGTGCCCGGCACCCTCATGTTGCTTTGGTCACCATGGCGTAAAGTTGGCCTTTGTGAAAAACTGCTTTTCTGTTACCCAGACCCATATCACGCGCTCCACTAAGTGGCCGATATCACCTATGAAATCGTTGTAGCCACGCCCACTACGTCCTCCGCTGTGACCATCAGTGACATTGTCCACGTCTCCCGACTCAAGCTCTACAAGTCTCCACGCTCGCTGGATATATACCAGCACCGTGACGGCGGTTTTGCCGCCAGGGGGGGGGGGCGTAGTATTACAATATTATCGAGAGATGCTCAAGAGGCCAGCCGCCGCGAGAACGACGATGAAACTGGTCTGTGCCTTGGGGCGAGCGAGTGTCGGCCTGGCTGTCTGGCTCCAGTGCAAATAGCCTGTAAATACCTTCTTTCGTCTGCGTATTTCCACACGTAACAGGTAGGACGACGACGACGACGCTGACGGAGTGCATGCGCCTCGTATGGGCTCCGTATATTTCAAACTCTTGTGGCCAAAGAATCACCGCTGGACTTAAACTAACGTCGGAACCGGTTTCCGGAAGTGGTCAGCTACCGATCAAGACCAGTCCCGACGCCAGGGACCCAGGACAAGGGTTTCTACGACCACAAGATTGCTAACCCTAACAAGATCTTCAGCTGCTCCGTCTGGCCGAGAAACAGGTGCGCCGAAGCTACGAAGGTGCGCGGCGTCGCTGCCGCAGTCCCGGCTCCCAAGGACTTCGCCCAACGACTCGCATCCCCGTGAGATCAAGTAAGCGCAGCCCCTCCCCTCATTATGGAGGTAGTAGAGGTTGAGGGCACGGAAATAGCCCCCGAAGAAGTTACCGTTGAGGCAGGGTGGCTTGTCAGCCACCGTAAGCAACGACAGACTACGCAGGCATCATCCCTACCCATACATGACTCCCTCCGTGCAACAGCAAGCGCACGCACCAAGAGTACCCAGCAGTCCGCACTACGCCCACGCGCACCACGGCAACCACGACTTCCGAAGAACGATATCAAGATCGTCATACGCCCAAGAGACGGTTTCAACGTGTCCAAACTAGGAGACGCCCAGATACGCGACTCAATACTACAGATCACGGGCATTACAACCAAAGAAGCAGAGGACGACATTTACCGCTCATGCATGGATAATAACGTCATTGTAGTTAGCACGCCAATCATGTCTAACGCCGAAAAATACTGCCGCATCCGCAGCCTCCCCATCGGAGCAGTCCGCTACGCAGCCACAGCATACGTCACACCGCCGGACGACACAGCCAAAGGAGTCATACATAACATCCCTGCATATGACACAGAAGAAGACATTACCAACAGTCTCGTTTACAAGAAGAACCCTACGATTCTGCAGGCCCGACGAATGGGCAGTACTAATTCAGTGCTCATCGTATTCGACGGAAAGCAAGTACCGTACCATGTCTACTACCGCGGAGCAGAATACAAATGCTATCTACATAAGAAGCGCATCGAGGTCTGCGACATCTGCGGGACCGTCGGCCACAGGGCCGATGTATGCCCCACTCCAACCCAGAAGAAATGCAAGAGCTGTGACACAGTAAATCCACCGGCTGATCACCCCTGTCACCCTTGTTGCGCGCTCTGCGGCAAAGGCCACCCGACTGGTGATAAGTCCTGCCATCGCCACTTCCAGACACCACACCTCCTACTCCAACGACGATGGCAACGCCTACGACTGGGACAGCAAGGAGCGGACCAGGAGACGGGGTCATCGACTTCAGCAAATGGAGACTCACCCGCCGTGGTTGCTCAGTGGCTATGGTGTTGGGCTGCTGAGCACGAGGTCGCGGGATCGAATCCCGGCCACGGCGGCCGCATTTCGATGGGGGCGAAATGCGAAAACACCCGTGTGCTTAGATTTAGGTGCACGTTAAAGAACCCCAGGTGGTCAAAATTTCCGGAGTCCTCCACTACGGCGTGCCTCATAATCAGAAAGTGGTTTTGGCACGTAAAACCCCAAATATTATTATTAAATGGAGACTCAGCTCTGCCAACAGCGAAGCCGACACCACAACCGCAGGCTCCCGAACGCAGCAACTCACGCGGACGCAGTCGGTCTCGTGGACGCAGCCGCTCCCGAGGTCGCAGTCAGTCACAAGGACGCAGTCACTCCGGGAGCGGACCGGATTCAACACCACCGCAGCAGCAAGAAAACGCAAGCCTTCGAACGACAACAGTTAAAGTGCAAGACACACCCCCCAAGGTAAGCTGGGCCAGCATTGTCTCCCACACAGGTCACACCTCACAACCTATAGCAACCCCAGTGAACACATTTAGTGACGGTACCATGCACAGCTTCATGCATGAGCTGCGATCCTTACGTGCTGAGATACAAGACCTCAAGACAGAAAACGCTAAGCTCAAATCACAACTTGCAGACACACAACCCAAACACTTACCATCAAATGCAGAGAACCTTCCTGTCCCTGCAATAGATTGCCCGCAAACCACCCAACAACCAACCCCGCACAAGCGCAAAGCTCTCGAACCAATAGCAACAGCGGCACCACCAGCATACACTTCAGAAGGAAATGTCAACTGTGAGGCCCTCACTGAGCTGCAACAGCGGATAGAACGCAACCTCAATGAAGCAATAGACTGTAAACTTGCCACGTTGCTCGACGCCTCCATTGCAAATGCTCTCGAACGCGCAATGGACAACCTCCTTACTGCGAAACTAGAAACGCTACTACTGCCCAGAATTGAGCAAGCCTTTGCGGCAAGAGAACAACAGCGACAGGAAAACATGGACGACACGCGCAAAGTGTTTCAAGACATGGTCGCGACTCTGGCTCAAAATCACAACACCCGTTTGACAGAATTGGAAAACACCCTACTCCGTCCCAGAGCAGGTTCCCTAAAGAAGCCGTACTCGCGTCCCGACAAAGATGGCTGCGAGTAATCCAGAACGTGCTACCTACTGCATTTGGCAGTGGAACTGCCGGGGCTTCCGGCGAAAACGAGCACACTTAGAGCAATATATTACCTCTCTCGCACCACATACTTCCCCCGATGTTATCGCATTACAAGAGACCGGAGTAGCGGCTAAGCTGTCGGGATACGCGGCATACACCGCAGTTTGCGATGACAACCGCAGGCCCCAAGTAACCACACTAGTTAAGCGAAACATTCCGGTTATACAGCATCACACAGGCATTGATACAGCAGCCCACATTTTCCTGGAGATCATCCCGTCTGCAAGGCGCAAGCAGCAGAGTCTCTTCATCCTCAATGTGTACAGCAGCCCCAAACAACAACATAGGTTTCTACGACTTTTCACCAAAGCAGATCAAGTAGCTAGGGGAGCCCCCCTGCTCATCGTAGGGGACCTAAACGCCCCTGAGGTGGCATGGGGATACCCAATGGACCGCCGAGAGGGAAGACAACTATGGCTTGACGGACAGAATCTAGGTCTTACTCTTGTCACGGATCCAACTTGTCCCACCCGTATGGGAAACAGCGTTAGCAGAGACACTACTCCGGACTTAACATTCGCAAAACGAATTCCACAAGCAGACTGGATCAACACACAAGACAACTTGGGCAGCGATCACTATTTAATCCAAACAAAAGTTCGAGCGGGCCCGCGAAAGCCTAAGGGCCGTCAACTCCGCATAACGAACTGGGACGCTTTCCGGCAGGCCAGAGCCCTCACCTCTTTCTCGGGTACCCAACCCCCTTTCGAAGATTGGGTCGCATCCTTGCTGCAAGACGCGAGCGAAGCCACTAAATTGGGGCCTGAGGAAGCTAATCTGCAGGAGGCAGATAGCAAGTTACTGCATATGTGGGAAGCCCTCGCCAGTCTGCAACGCCGATACAAACACAACAAGCTCAACCGAACGCTCAGGAAACGTATTAGTATTCTCACCCTTCACATCGAAGACTACGCACGACAACTTACTCGTCAAAATTGGCACAGCACATGCGACAGCATGGAGCGGCAACCGAACCTGCCCAAAACGTGGAATATCCTCCGTTACCTCCTCGATCCGGCCAACAGCAAGAACACACAACAGCACAAATTGCAAAAAATTATTCACACCCATCCGGGCACGGACGCACAAGTTCTTCAAGAGCAGATAGACCGATACATAGGACCTCAACCTACTACACCCGCTCCAGCATACACAGGCACCGCTAACGACCACATAGACGCGCCCATACAAGCAGCAGAAGTGCGGGAAGCCATCCTCGCACTCCGCCCTAACTCGGCCCCGGGACCTGATGGCATTACTAATAAAATGCTTCGCAACCTAGATGAGGATTCTATACTAGCCCTCACAGCTTATTTTACCGCATACTGGGAAACTGGAAACCTCCCCTCACAATGGAAAGAAGCCAAAATTATTATGATTCCCAAACCCGGGAAGCGCCTCCTACTCGAAAACCTCCGCCCTATCTCCCTCACTTCATGTGTCGGAAAGGTCCTCGAACACGTCATCCTCACACGCTTACACAGACATATGAACGATAACGACCTCTTCCCCAATACTATGATTGGCTTCCGCCCGAAACTTTCTCCTCAAGATATCATGATTCAGCTCAAGCACCAAATTATCGATGGCGACAAAAGCTCCAGGCTGGACACCAAAGCCATCTTGGGACTAGACCTAACCAAGGCATTCGATAACGTCACGCATGAGGCCATACTGAACCAACTGGCACAACTTCAGGTTGGTCATCGAGCATATAACTACGTGAAGAATTTTCTTATAGGTCGCACGGCCACCATTACCATCGGAGGGCTGCAGTCGCCAATTATTCACTTCGGCAGCAAAGGCACGCCGCAAGGATCGGTTCTATCCCCTTTTCTGTTCAACGTGGCCTTGCTCGGACTACCGCCTGCATTAGCTAGCATCCCCAAGCTCAAGCATAGCCTCTACGCAGACGACATCACCCTGTGGGTCACCGGGGGCAGCGACGGGGACATCCAAAACACGCTGCAGCAAGCCATCAACGAGGTCGTCGCATACGTAGAACCGCGCGGCCTGGCGTGCTCCCCACAGAAATCGGAGCTCCTTCTGTACAAGCCTACTTTGGGAGGTCGACGCTCAGACCCTCACCCGCCCGAGATAGAACTCCACGTGCACCAGCAACGCATACCTATTGTACCTAGCATTCGTATCCTTGGCTTACGCATCCAACATAACGGCAGAAACACGGAGATAATCAAGCAATTAGATAATCATGTACACCAAACCACTCGCCTCATTGCACGCATCGGAAATCGACATCACGGCATGAAAGAAAGCAACCTTAGAAGCCTGGTAACCGCCTACGCCCTGAGCAGGATCACCCCGTACCTTAGCCTCAATGCAACTGACAAGCTCAAACTCAACACCATGATCAAGAGGGCCTATAAACAAGCCCTACAGCTTCCCATCACCACCTCTAACGAGAAACTGGACGCCCTCGGCATCCATAACACCATAGACGAGCTTATTGAAGCGCAGCGTATTAGCCAATACGAACGACTCGACAATTCCACAACGGGCAGGCACATTCTACGCACCCTAGGCATAACCTACACCACCCAATTCGGACCAAAAGTACCCATCCCTCCAAACATTCGTGCTCAACTAGTTATCCCACCCATACCTAGCAATATGCACCCTGAACACAATCCGGAACGGCGTGCAGAACGAGCCAAACGACTACAAAAGCGCTACGACCAAGCCGCTGACGTAACCTACGTCGACGCAGCAGAATACCCCAACCAAAATGCCATGGCGGTCGTCGCAGTCGCGGGTTCGCAGTACCGCCTCGCCGCGGCCGCATCAACATTCACCACGCAACCCGAAGTAGGAGAAGAAACGGCCATCGCTTTGGCTTACGCGGCTACCAATGCACACTGCATCATAAGCGATTCAAAAACGGCCATTCGTAACTACACAAGAGGACTGATAGCACCCCAAGCACAGAAGATTCTCTCTGGCACTCCTCCCTCAAGGCAACGCCGCGTGCAGATCATCTGGGCCCCTGGTCACTCAGGTCTGGCTGGAAACGAAGCCGCCCACGATGCCGCCCGAGCTCTCGCACACCGGGCGCATCATCCTTCTTCTGTGTCTTCCGATCCCGACCAGCCCTCTGTTCTGCATCGCGGTCACGTGCGGGACCGAATGGTCACGTTGAGAGAAATTCTCGTGCACTACCGCAGGGAGCGGTTACGCTACCCCCCAGCACACAAAACACTGAATAAGTCTCAATCTACCACTTGGCGACTCCTTCAGACACGAACCTTTCCGAACCCCGTGCTTTACAACCGCATGTACCCCGATGCATACTCTCCACTCTGCAAAGCGTGCGAGGCCCGCGCTGACCTCGATCATATTATCTGGCAATGCCCCAAAGCCTCACCCACCAACACCTCCCACACTAACACACGCATAACTACGGCCGAGCAGTGGGAGACATTGCTGCTCAGCTTGGACCCAGAGGAGCAGCTCTGGGCCGTCCGGATGGCCGAAGACGCCGCCAGAAAGCAAGGACTGGCCGCCGTCTGAGGAAGGGGGGATTGGGGGTTAGTCTCCCGACCCCCGCCACCCCTGAACCCCATCAAGGACATAACAAAGTTTTATCTCTCTCTCTCTCCACACGTAACAATATTATCAGGAAACTTAGGCTACCCACATGCTTGACATGCTTTTATAGGTGAGGCAAAAAGAAACGAAAGAAAGGTAGTATTTGAAAAACGAGAACATTATGGGCAGAAGTGAGCTCACGATTATGGTCCATGGTAAATTGAATAGCATTGTAGCAATCATTAGCAATCCTACGCTAGTGTAGAAGGCGTGATGACGATGGCATAGTGACCATGAAGGCATCGTAAGTCTTGAGCGATGTATACTTAACATGTGTAGTGATCACTCTGTGTATTGTAGTGTAGTGTAATGCTTCGGCTATATGCCACATACTCCAGTATCGTCCCGCTTTGCTATGCCACTCACTTGACAAAGTGACTTGTGAGTATGGCGGTGAGTCGACGACTGTATGACGCTCATGCAGCGACGATGGTGACATGATGACAATGGAATGATGGCGATAGGATGACAAAGGCTGTATGACTACACCCGTATAACAAAGGTGGAATGGTGATGATGGCACGACCACGAGCGCATGGCGACGTTGATGACAGCGTATGCATAATAACGATTGACTGATGACAATCTATGCTATGACATTGATGTCATGATGTCAATGGCATGATACCGTTCATTTGACAACGATGGCGTTGCAACTATGGCATGATGAGAGTGGAATGTTGAAGTTATAATGCAACAATGGAATGACCGCGACGGTATCACGACGAAAGTATGACAGGTGCATGACATGTATGTGCACAATGTGATGACAACGAGTGTAGAAAGAAAATGAAATGATGACTGTATCGTGAAGCCTACGCGACAACGATGAAGCGGTCGCGACGCCACGTCGAAAGACGGATAACGAAGCGGGAGCGACAATGATTGCATGACTTCGACAACATGACGATGATGGTATCACAACGAATACATAATAGCCGCTGTCCGACAATGCCGCAATGAAAAAGATGGCATAGCCAAGGCGGCACAATCGCCATCGTTAAGATTATAATTATGATCGAATTATGAAGGGTTCATCTCGATAGAACGACAAAAACGGTACACAATGACGGCATGACGACAGTGCCGTGGCGTTACCGAAGTGATGACAATGCTAGAAGAACGTGACGACGACGGCATGAAGATAATGGTATGACAACTGTGTAAGGACGATGGCGTGACAGTGATGCCATGACGACAGTCGGATGACGAAGTTATAATGACGAGAATAGAACGAATGCGACCGCGAAATAGCAGCATGACAACGAATGCAAGATGTCGACACTATGACAAGGACACAATAACGACGAAGATCCGACAATGATGGGCCAATTTGATGAGGACGAGTGCATGACTACAATGGCGTGGCGACGGCTGTATCACGAACCCGTGTGATGAGGATGGCATGACGATGACGGCATGACGAGACACGATATTGAAGCTGGACTGACAACGATGGAACGGCCACCATGCTATCGCGACGGCAGTATGACAAATTCATGACGACTGTAGATGAAGATGACTTGACGATGACGGCATGATGAAAGTAGGATAATAAAGATGGGATGTCAACCATGTAACGACCATGGCGGCATCACGACCATTACCACATACCTAGAGGCCCAATCTATTGGACAATTTGAGCAAATGGGTTATTGCAGAAGGCGTGACAACGACGGCATGGCGACCACGAGCGCAAACCTAACAGCCTATGTGTAAAGGCATGTGTGCTCCTTTGTACCTTGTATGTCTGGTATTGTTTATCAAAATTCGCTCATTTGCGGGAAGGATTATATTATAAAGGGCGGCAGTCGCCTGAATATCATACTAAAAGAACATAAATAATCACTTAACCCTATATAATGCTTCACATCTAGTAACGCATTGTTCTAATTGCGGTTGTAAAACTTTGTTTGAGGACACAAAATTCCTTTGAAAATACAAATGGCAAGCTACACCCGAAATAATTGACACATTTCACAATAAAAGATAAGGAGGGGGTTCTGCTAGCCATACATCAATATCACTGTTAGAAAGAGAATGTCACTATCGTCTCAGCCCGTGCGTCAATCTCAAGCAACGCCTTGTTAGGTTTGTATGGTTTGCCTACGTTCCCGTACGTTTATCTGTTAATTCATACTGTTTGGACCATGTTATGTCTGTTGACTGCAATCTTCGCAGTCACACACATACACACGCACACACACACACACACACACACACATATATATATACACATCAGAAGAAGCCAAGAAACACTGACACCAAGGACAACATAGGAGAACTTACTTGTGCTTTATAAAGGAAATAAAGAAGCGATAAATTAATGGAAATAAACGTGGATGAAAAAACAACCTGCCGCAGGTGGGAACCGAACCCACAACCTTCGCATTTCGCTAGCGATGCTCTACCAATTGAGCTAGCGCGGCGCCGTTTTCCCATCCACTTTCTTGGGCATTTGTGTGTCCTAGTAGAACCCTGGGAGTGCGGCAGGTTGTTTTTTCATCCACGTTAATTTCCATTAATTTATCGTTTCTTTATTTC
The DNA here is from genome assembly GCF_050947875.1 of Dermacentor variabilis. Classification (NCBI taxonomy): domain Eukaryota; kingdom Metazoa; phylum Arthropoda; class Arachnida; order Ixodida; family Ixodidae; genus Dermacentor; species Dermacentor variabilis. The sequence goes on from NW_027460335.1 coordinate 4,885,323, forward strand.
ATTTATAAAGCAATAAAGCACAAGTAATTTCCCCTATGTTGTCCTTGGTGTCAGTGTTTGTTGGCTTCTTCTGATGGCTAATACAAATCGAGCCCCTCGGTGAACCCTCTTTCTTCTCGTCTATATATATATATATATATATATATATATATATATATATATATATATATATATATATATATATATATATACACAGTAGAATCTCGATAAACAGAAATCGGTTAAACGGAATCAACGCTTAAACGGAACAAACGCCTCGCAATTGGTTGGTTTTGTATTAAGGCAATGTAAAAAAAAATCACGTTAATCGGAACTGACCACCGCATAAACGGAACCGAAAATAAACTCGAAACTGCAACTTGACGTTTACGCAGAGCCCCATCGCGGTACGCATCACTAGCCTGTCTAGTATGAGTGGTGCCATTCAAAGAAAACGGTTGCGAGAGCTCAAACAAGCAAACATAAAGTCCTTTTTCACAAGCATGTTCCCACTGATTTCCGCGGAATAAGTGGACTATTGAGGTTTTTTTTTTTAAATTTTAGTAGTGCTCTGAAAAAAAGTTCATTGCCTACCGCTTTTGTGCAATAAAGTTTGTGCCCATAGCATGCCGTCGTGTTTAATACCTAGATTTTGCATCTGAGATCCGCTTCAGCGGAGACTGCCAATTGCGCGCACGCCTGCCTGGTCGGGACCAAGCAGTCTAACGGATGGCGAAATCCTGAACCTTCTCTCTCTAAACAAAACTCCTGATAAACGGAACATATTTTCCCGGTCCCTTGAGGTTCCGTTTAACGAGAGTCTACTGTATATATATATATATATATATATATATATATATATATATATATATATATATATATATATATATATATATATATATAGTCATATCATGAGAAGCCAACAAACACTGACACCAAGGACAACAGAGGAGAAATCACTTGTGCTTTATAAATGAGATAAAGCAACGACCAATTAATGGAAATTAAAGTGGATGAAAAAACAACTTGCCGCAGATGGGAACCGAACCCACAACCTTCGCGTGCGATGCTCTACCAATTGAGCTACCGCGGCGCCGTGTCCCCATCCAGTTTCTTGGGTATATTTGTGTCGTAGTTAGAACCCTGCGAGTGGTATATATATATATATATATATATGTATATATATATATATATATATATATATATATATATATATATATATATATGTACAGTAGACTCTCGTCAAGCGGAACCTCAAGGGACTGGGAAAATATGTTCCGTTTATGAGGAGTTTTGTTTAGAGAGAGAAGGTTCAGGATTTCCCAATCCGTTCCAGACTGCTTGGTCCCGACGAGGCAGGCGTGCGCGCAATTGGCAGTCTCAGATGCAAAATCCAGGTATTAAAGAGGACGGTACGCTATGGGCACAAACTTTATTGCACAAAAGCGGTAGGCAGTGAACTTTTTTCATGAGTACTACTAAAATTAAAAAAAAATCGCAATAGTCCACTTATTCCGCGGAAATCAGTGGGAACTGCGATTTATTGGCTTGTGAAAAAGGACTTTATGTTTGCTTGTTTGAGCTCTCGCAACCGTTTTCTTTGAATGGCACCACTCATACTAGACAGGCTAGTGATGCGTACCGCGATGGGGCTCTGCGTAAACGTCAAGTTGCAGTTTCGAGTTTATTTTCGGTTCCGTTTATGCGGTGGTCAGTTCCGATTAACGTGTTTTTTTTTTACATTGCCTTAATACAAAACCAACCAATTGCGAGGCGTTTGTTCCATTTAAGCGTTGATTCCGTTGAACCAATTTCCGTTTATCGAGATTCTACTGTATATATATATAATGGAACAGATACGAAAGGCACGGACAAGAAGAGAAGAAAGAGAAGACGAAGAGAACGAGGAGTTTGAGAGTACGACTATCGTCCATCTCCTGTAAATAAAACCATTTCTTCGCAACTCATCGTAACAGTTCTGGTGGAGGTGCTGGGTAATCGACACCCGAAGACGGAGGCTGAATCACAAGTTCTTCGACGGAGCCATCACCTTGCTGGACTCCCACCGAATTCACCAGAGTTGAATATGTTCCACGACGCAGACGAACAACGGCCCACTCCAACTGCTGCGCCGACCAGTTCTGTTCTACAACTGAGAGATGCGCGTCCTTTCGCCGGAAGATCGGACGAAGACGTCGAGGAATGGCTGATCCATTATAACCGGGTGAGCGCCGCTAACAAGTGGAACAGCGCTTCTCAGCTTTCGAACGACGTGTTCTTTCTAACGGATACTGCGTTGTTGTGGTTCGACAATCACGAGGAAACGTTCACAACATGGGGAAGGTTTGTTTCGGAAATCAAAGAACTATTCGGCGACTCCGTGACTAAAAAGAAAAGGGCAGAACAGACGCTACTGCAACGTGCGCAAGTGCCAGGCGAAACCTGCACGACCTACATGGAGCCAGTAATAAAATTTTGTAGGATGGTGGACTCTGGAATGTCCGAGGAAGACAAAGTCGGGCACATCCTAAAAGGAATTGCCGATGATGTTTATAACTTCCTCATCGCAAAAGACAACCTGGCTTCCGTCGCTGACATCATTCGGCACTGTCGTACTTTCGAGCAACTGAAGACAAGGCGCATCACGCCGAAGTTTGGCAGGCTAGCCAATGTGACGACAGTTGCAAGCGTGGACACCAACCAGCCCCTCGATCTGGCATCAAAGATCCGACAAATAGTTCGGGAAGAGCTAAGCCTGCACGCGCAAGTGACACATCCAGGCACTCATAGCTTCCGCCTATCACCAGAATTCGAGCCAAACGTGGCATCCTTCTCCCCGTATCCTGCGGCGAGAGGCACTGAGGATTATGAACTCGCGCCCCGACAGCAGCCACGTTTCTACGACAGATGCCTTACCTATGACGCTCGGCCACAACGAGAGCAGCCGCGTTTTCACCCCCGAGGCCCTTTGACTTCTGTCAGGCCGCGACAAGAACAGCACCGACCCTACTACCACGACGCGACTTATGCACAATATAACGGATTTCAGCAAGCAGCAGAGACACGTTATCCACATGACAACGAACTTTCTCGCGACGCTGTGAACCGCGACCCTCCCGTGTGCTACAACTGCGGTTCCACAGGCCATATAGCTCGGTATTGTCGCCAAGGCCGTCAATCACGTAGGACACCACCGATGTTCTCGACACCCAGAACCCGTACTTCATATGACTTGCGGACGACCGATTTGCTCTCAATCCACCACTTCTCACACGAGACCAGGCGCAGCGATTCGCCAGCATCTGAGCGGAGTTTGACGCCACCAAATAACCGTCCCCGTCGCTCTCCGTCCCCTCGGCGCCGTTCTTCTTCACCTCCGCCGGGAAACTAGCATCCGCGGCCAGTGGAGGTGTGGTCGCCGGACGGTCTTTGCAAAATACCCCTGCCTGTTGTGATGTTCATAAACAAAGTGAATGTCTCGATTGACGGAATACCGACCATGGCGTCAGTTGATACTGGGGCGACTGTGTCTGTGATGAGCCTCGCTTTCAAAAACCGGCTAGGCCACAAAGATATGTTTTCTTGGAACGACGGTATTACCTTTCGTGGAGTAGGCGGCGAGTGGCTTCATCCCCTTGGTGTTTGTCCTGTGAGTGTTTTGTTGGCTGGGAAAGTGTTTTTGTTGGAATTCCTTGTTTTTTCTCGTTGTTCGCACGACGTTATTCTTGGTATCAATTTTCTTGAACAGTGTGGCGCTTCCGTGGACTGTGGTTGTGGCGAAATCTCATTGAACAAGTTATTTATATCAGCACATTCCGAACAAAGCTTGGGTGGTGAAGACTGGGACACAGACACACTCAGTGTTCTTGTTGAAGTGATTGCACCATCGTGGTGCCTGACGCCCGTTCGTGTTTCTACAACTACTGTTGATGCTGATTGTGTTCTCTCCGCATAAACTGTGCTAAAAAATATACTTGTGCCCTGCTCTGTCGTGTGCATGACGAAAGGAGTCGTCATATTGTGGGCGCTCAACTGTTCCACCACGCCGGTTGTCCTTCCTCGCGGTATGAAAATCGCTCTTTTCGATGAACCCGCACGTAGCTCAATAGCGGCACTAACTACGGACGTCTCTACAGCTTGCTCTCCTTGCGATAATCGCCATTCTGAAGAGATAATGCTTGGCATGATCAGCAAGGCTCTCGGTACATCGGAACGGCAAGCACTGGTACAAGTCCTTGCCAGGCATGAGGCTGCATTCGACTTCACGCATGGAGATGCACCCCTTCATTTACCGTCGTCCCGCGCTCGTCACAGAATAGATACCAGCTGAACACACCCCATCCGCCAGAAGCCCTACCGAGTGTCATCGTCCGAGCGCAAAGTTATTGCCGAGCATGTCAAGGAGATGATGAACAAGGGTGTCGTTCAAGAGTCATCTAGTCCATGGGCAGCCCCAGTAATCCTGGTCCGAAAAAAAAGATGGCTCTTGGAGATTCTGCGTGGATTACAGACATCTAAACACAGTGACAAAGAAGGATGTCTATCCACTACCGCGAATCGATGACGTCATTGATTGCTTACACGCTGCTTCTTACTTCTCAACACTTGATTTGTGATCGGGGTATTGGCAAATACCTGTGGACCCTGCCGACAAGGAAACGACCGCTTTCGTGACTCCAGATGGCCTATTCGAATTTAATGTTATGCCTTTTGGCCTTTGCAATGCTGCTGCCACCTTTGAAAAATTCATGGACACAGTACTACGTGGTCTAAAGTGGGAGATATGCATGTGTTACCTCGATGATGTTGTAATCTTTGGCCGCACGTTTGAAGAACATAACGAACGCCTCAGCCTCGTTCTCGACTGCATTGAGAAAGCTGGACTGGTCCTAAACTAAAAAAAGTGTCGGTTCGGCGAACGTCAAACACTGGTTCAAGGACACTTAGTCGACAAGAATGATCCTCGTAATCAGACCCGATCCCCGTAAGATTGAAGCAGTGAGCTCCTTCAAGCCACCGCAGTCAGCACGAGAACTCCGCTCATTCATTGGCCTATGTTCGTATTTTCGTCGTTTTGTTCCCCGGTTTGCCGACATCGTTTACCCATTGACAAGTATTTTGCGACAAAATGCATCCTTCAATTGGACGCCAGAGTGTGACAAACCATTCTCTCAACTGAAGTTTATACTAACGTCAGCACCCCTCTTGCGTCAATTCGATCCATCTCGCCCGTCTGAAGTTCACACTGATGCTAGTGGAATCTGGATAGGAGCGGTGCTTGTACTACGTCACAGTGGCGCAAAACATGTCGCATATGCCAGCCGTTGCCTGAGCAAATCTGAACGCAATTATACGGTTACGGAACAGGAATGCCTGGCAGCCGTTTTCGCCGTACAAAAGTTTCGATGTTATCTTTACGGTAGACCATTCAAGATTATCACCGACCATCATTCTTTATGCTGGCTGGTGGATTTGCCTGAGCCCTCTGGTCGCCTCGCACGTTGGGCGCTGCGCCTCCAGGAACACGACTTTGTGGTATCGTACAAGAGTGGCCGCCGTCACGCTGACGCAGACTGCCTCTCTCGGATTCCTCTTGCGACTACCGACTGCGATGCTGAGAATTTTGACGACTGTCTCGCTGTTGTTCTACCGTCTGCCACCGCTGCTTGCGTGGCGGTCTTCCTGCTCCGTTCCGTGGTCCTTCGTCATGGCCCACCACGTGTCATCATCAGCGACCGTGGTCGCCAGTTCGCGGCTGATGCCATTGACGAGTTACTTCGTTTGCGCACTTCAAAGTTCCGTCATTCCACGCCGTATCAACCACAGACCAATGGCCTCGTCGAAAGGACAAACAGAACGCTGACTAACATGCTTGCCATGTACGTCTCCTGCAATCATAAGAACTGGAACGACGTACTGCCCTTCATCACTTATGCATACAACACGGCGAAGCACGAAACCACGAACTATAGCCCATTTTATCTCCTGTATGCAAGGTTACCGCGAAGCCCTCTGGATACTTTCTTACCCCTCGTTCGGCACAGTGATGATTCTGTATCGCAGACTTTGTGTCTCACCGAAGAAGCGCGTCGAATAGCTCGTCTTCGTACTCTGGCCTCGCAAAGTCGTTCGAAAGAGCGTTAAGACGACCGTCACGTACAAGTATCGCTGCAAAAAGGTGACTTAGTCCTTCTTTGGACACCACAACGCAAGCGTGGATTGTTCCAAAAGTTCTTGTCACAATATTCAGACCCATTTGTAGTTGCGGACTGCCTGAGAGAACTCACTTACGTGATAGCTCGCCTACTGTGCAATGGTCGGCGATCAAGCAGAACTCAGCTGACTCATATTGCTCGCCTGAAGCCTTTCTACCCTGCTTGTCCATCCTGACTCGCCCCACGGGCTTCGTCGGCTTGCGGGGAAATGTAACAGATAAGAAAGACACGGACAAGAAGAGAAGAAAGAGAAGACGAAGAGAACGAGGAGTTTGAGAGGCCGGGCTGCGCTGCGATCACGCTACGACCATCGTCAATCTCCAGTAAATAAAGCCTTTTCTTCGCAAGTCATCGTAACAATATATATATATATATATATATATATATATATATATATATATATATATATATATGTATATATATATATATATATATAAATGTCGAATGCTTCAATAAATATTTAGCTTTGAGTTATTTCGCGTCCTGTATTCGTCTAGCCTACGCCTGTGTCCTTTCGCACTAGAAACCAAGAATATGTTACCTCACCCACTCGCTCAACTGTCTATCCTTATGCAATTATACTTTCTTTCTTTTCGGATGCCCGCATAGATGTTCACATATCCATCATAAAGAATAAATTATGCCCATGAATAGAATCGTGGCCTACATAAAATCGCAAAACCAGGGCATGCACTATTTCACTTTTGGCGCTATTTGGCCATATTTGGTCCTTGCGCCATTAAAATGCATACATCATCATCGCTGTTTCATTTTTATTCAAACTCAATAAACTCCAACTGCCTAAAGATTGAAATATCCGTACTTACCGCAAGTGAATCAAAGGTCCTCTTGACTTGTTTGTTATCATAGGACAAGGGGTCATAAGGCAGGAAATGATGTATAAGAAACGACAATTAGCCTATACGTCAAAAAGTAATTGACTGTAAAATTCAGATGTTATAACGTGAGCTATACGAACCAGCGGCTACCATCAACAAAAAAAATCACATATTTAATATGAATAACTAAAATCGCATCTGCCAATGCGTGAAAATAAATCTGCAATGAAAATTTGAGACCGTTATAAATTATTGCAATGCGTCACAAGTAAATAGGTCATGCTTTCGAGGCTGGGTGATGATGGTGATGATGAAGCCTCAAATAATCGCACAAACGCACGGTTGGGGATAGGCGTCGAATCGGTTGGTAATAAGATTGAGAAATGAAATAAATAGGTAATAAATAAATAAGTAGCAAAAACGAAAATCTGTGAATAATCCAAGATGAGAAGGAAACCGATAATAAATGAAAAAAATAATGGATTGTAACGTAGTCAGCCTTGCTTAGATAGGAATAGTAAATAGTAAAGTGAAGCATAGAAGCGAAAATCAGCAAGTGAAGTTTTGGATAATAATAGTAATGATAATATCACTGAGAATTTGTTTTTAATTTGAAATTTCTTAATTTTAAATTTATTTACGGAGAAATAGGTCAATCATTCAAAAAGGCGGAATAATAAGGCAAACTTATTGTGTCACGGAGGTAATTTTAGATGGCTCGGCAAACGTTCTGGCTGCTGTAGCCTAATACCATTGCTCCATGTGAGCGTGTAACAGTGCTGCATAAAGAAGGTCCTAGATTAAGGAGTGGAATTTCTAAATATCGTCTTCGGCGGGTAGAAAACCACAGACACGATAACAAAAAGTGATAGATGGATTCCGGCTTATAGCAGAGGAAGCATAAAGGGCATACCGCCAGACCACATCTGTACAAGTAAAAATTAAGGGGTGGAATACGGCAACGCAGCCTTGCAAATGATACTTCGAATTGCCAGTTAGGACACCATTCTCGGTACCAAAAATAACTTATATGCATAACATCGGTAGGTCTTACTAATGAGAGGCTTCTTTTGTCTTCGGTCAAAGAAAACTGTCTATATCTAGCTGCAGTGATATGCGCAGTTGTCGGAAGCACAGATATGACCGGACCTTTTAAAGAAGCTCGTGCTAAAGAATCGCCTATTTCACTAAGATGAATGTCTCGGCGGCGTGGTACCCAACTAAATGAAGTAAACCTATGTGGAGCGCAGCTAATGAATAAAATGTGTTGAAAGCTGTCGAATTGTAAACGCGTTAAGCGCGCTGCATTCAGAACCAGAGCCTATGACAATAACAACTTTTGTAACGTGAAGATCTAACTTTCGCAAAGCAGGAACTATTGCTTGAAGTTTGGCTTTAACACTCGATATGTAACCTGGCAGGCGAAATGAAAAAGACCAGTGGAGGGATGGTGAGTAGATTCCCATGCCTGCCTTCGCTTCACACAAAGAAGCATCAGTTGCTATTACAATTATTGGGAAATGGGCGAAATAGTCTTGCAATAGGGCACTCGAATATGCACTCAAAAGGGCATTCAAATGGGCCCGAAAGGCGACGCATTGATTGCGAAAGCAAATTAGCAGACAGCCATGCGAATTACGGATAGTACGTTTATCGGCTGTATCAACTTATAAACAATCTCTTGCTAACCTAATACGTATGGTGTCATCGCGCATAGCAGAGAGAGAGAGAGACAGAGAGAGAGAGAGTAAAACTTTATTGCATATAAATATAATAAGGCACGATGGTTGGAGCCCCTATTCCAGGGCCCCACTGGCACAAGCTGCTCGCACAGTAAACATGAAAACATCTCACTCGATGACCGCGGACATTCACTGTAAGAACGTTGACATGAGGAATCGCGGAAGCAGCAGTGAGCGGAGTGACCTCCGTACTGTCTGTCGCTTCAACGGAAATTAAGCGCTGAAAATACACAGCACGGACAAAGCAGCGAGCCGCCGACCCAGGTGGTTTCTGGTTCCAACGCAGACCGCTCTCAAGTTACGGTCGCGAGATCGAGGGCAGGTCCCACATGCGCAGCGGCAGCCGGAGTAGAACGCCCCCTCCCCTCTCCCTGCCCCCCGGTGCCTCAGAACGTTGAGTGGCTCGCGCGCAATGGAAGAGGGCACGCTTCCTGCCCGCTCTCTTCCTGTTCGCGCAGGCGAGATTGAGGCATGATCGTCGGCTCTTCTCTCACGCTTTCACTCACACATACAGCGTAGAGGGCGCGGCGACGATGTTATCGCCCTTGCACTTTGTACTGAAACATCACGGCTACCGCAACTCCGATGGCAGAAATGCACCTTGGGTGTCCAGATAGTGGCTATCGCAACAAAAACGCCGAAAGACGCATTTGATTCGCTTGGCAGTATTCGTTTATAAAGTTAGGTTCGCCACATTTCAGTTGTGTCAAGAGGCGAAGTTTACAAAGCGTAAACTTCAAAGCTGTTTTCTTTTCCCGTGTTCTCTTTTGCCAGCTTTCCAGAAACACAGATGACTTTTCTCTGCTTCTCGGAGCTGGGCTCGTGCGAGCACCTATAATTAATAAAGGCGTACTAGGCACCATTAATGGTTTCATATACAGGACAGGCATTGCGAGCGGAACGAGGGGCGCAATCGCCACAGCAACATCAGAAATAAATAAATAAATAAATAAATAAATAAATAAATAAATAAATAAATAAAAGTTTATTTCGCCACAAAATTCTGGATGGTCTTCAGGGCTAAAAGCTGCTCTAGGCAGCTTGACTGAGTCCCTGAAGACCCTTACATCGGCAGCATAATATGTTGACAGCACATATATGCATATGAGATCACACTTATAACATATGTGAGCAATACTGTAACAAAGTTTACGTAAGGATCACTTGAAGTTAACACAGTAACTACTGTAACATGAAGTTACAGTAGGATTCGCATAAAATGTTTAATACAGCATAAACATCATCGTATAAACCCTTTTGAGTGCAAAAAATAAAATAAACGTAAATATAAATAAAATTTTGTTTATTTAACAGGTTTCACAAACAATAAAGAGTAAAAATAGCACTGATAACAGACATCGCGCAACGATGACAACACCGAAACAGAATGAAATAAGTACAGGATAGGCAAAAGCCACGCAAACAAGACACATGCACGCCATTCCAAAGATAACTATTTGACAGCTATTTACAACATTGATGTGAAGAATTGACATAGCTGCCGTTGTCTAGCAGTAGTTAGTTCATGAACTTCGCTTAGAATGGATGGTAAATCGAAGTGGAGTGCCTGTGAGTTGTAGGTTGTGCGGTAATGAGGAACAGACCATGTTAAAGTATGTCGCCTACGCCTATTTGGGTAATTAGGTGTTAGGTTTGGTATAGTTACAAGGAATTCTTTATAAATATTGGAAAAGAAGAAGGAACGCAAAATCCGAAATTTGTATAAGGGCTGTACCCATTTGATACCGTATTCCTGGAACACCGTTTCAGTTGAAGCCAGGTAGGAAATATTTGCAACATGGCGAAGAATCTTTTTTTTGAAAAAGCAAGATTTTATTTAAGTTCTGTTTAGTAATGGCAACCCAGACTAGACTACAGTAGTTAATGTAGGATGCGAATAGTGCGTAATACACTTGAAGTTTTACCTTCGAGGGGAGTAAGTGTTGACATCGTCATAATGTTCCAGTAGTTGATGATAGTTTCCTACATAGCTCTTCCACATGCGAGTTCCAACTAAGGTGAGCAGAAAACATAACGCCGAGTATCTTGTGTTTGTTTGCTACAGCGATGTTCAGACCTTCATATACAATAGAGCTTAACCGGGGAACTACTTTACACCTTGCACGAAACATTAAAATTTTAGTTTTTAGAGGATTAATATTTATTTCGTTAACGATTGACCACGTGGATAGCTTTGAAAGTGTGTTATTACATTAAAATACTCGATCACTTATCTATGGCTCAGAAAATAGTATGCTACTGTCATCGGCATATATGAAAAATTCTGCTGATTTTTCGATATTTACGAGGTCATTGATGTACACATTGAACAAGAGGGTACCCTGAATGCTCCCTTGTGGCACACCTCTTGAAGTAGGAAGAAAAGGCGATTAGATATCCTGCGAACATATGTTCTGCTGGCGGTTTTTTAAGTAAGATTTCAACAAATCGAAGGGTTTCCCTCGAATTGCACGTGCGAACAACTTGTGCGCAAGAATGTCATGACTGAGAGAATCGAACGCCTTGGAAAAGTCAATAAACACGCCTAACGTGTAACATCTGTTATCTATGTTGTAAACTATAATTTCTTTCATTGTTAGCAGGGCTGTTTTAGTTGACCTTCCCTTTCGAAAGCCAAATTGTGCATCTGATATGATATGTTTGTTAGAAAAGAAAAAAAAACAACCAGTTATACGCGTACAAATGATTTTTTTCTAAGCCTTTGGGAAAAACTGGGAGAACGGATATTGGACTATAGTTTTTCATGGACTGATTATCACCTCCTTTGTATATTGCAGAAACCCTTGCTGTCTTCATTTATTCATGGAAGGCGGCAGAATTTAGTGCAAGGTTGAATATATGCTTTAGCACAAAATAGATACATGCAATGACGTATTTTACTGGCTTTATCTGCAGGTCATCTATATATAAGGCCCCTCTGTTATTTAGGTTCATGAAGGTTCTGAAGATTTCAGCTTCATCGGTTGGAACTAAAAACAAGCTGTCACTAATGTTGTACTTCAAAAATTGCGTATGTGACATGCTAGTAGGTCTCTTAATATAATCAGGCACGTCAGCATTCACAAAGTATGCATTGAAGTGCTCAGCTAGATTTGTGCTAGTAATATGCTGACCATTGACTGTAATACTTTCTGAAGTGATACGCTTCCTGTCGCGACCTGAGGCAGAGTTCAACACCTTCCAAACAGCCTCTGGGCGTTTGGAAGGTGATAACTCTGAATGACTGCCAGTATGCTTATTAGGTGTGTAGGTGCTGGTGGTGAGAATTAAAACGGCGTGTGCGCTTCTGCATAGTTAAGAAACACGTATTACGCCCCATGGCAGTGGCACCTTTCCATTATTTAGTATGCTCAATCATGAATATTTGCGCAAACTTCCCCGCCTAATGCAGCTGTACTGCGGCGAACTTGAGCAGTCAAATTCGAATTATCGAGCAAAGGCAAATATTGAGATCCGAATAACGGAAGTTCGAGATCATAGAAATGCATGGGTGTCGCGGCACCTTTGGTCAGGATCGAATTAACGAAAAAGCTGAATTAACCAAAGTGGAGTTAACAGCAGTCGACTATATCTCGACGGGTCCGTGCTAGATGATCGCTCGTGTATTGCTCACAGGGTTGCGATTACATAGCTATTCACAGGAGGGCGCTGATATATACAAATGATGACGCCGAATACGAACGATACTGCGATGCGTGCGTTTTTATTCTAGAGACTCCCGCAAACTGATTGCCCTCGTTGGCATTAGGGATTATTTAAAGTTTATGATTCCTTTGGTTTTTCTGACGCTCGCACAACCATCTAGGTTTCTTGCGGGCCTTCAAAAGAAAAAAATTGCCTGGAATACGCTATGGGCGTGCGCGCTGGTTGCTCTCCTGGAAGTGAGGCTAGAGGCGGTTCCTACTAGGCTGGACTACTTCCCCATGTGCCTAATCGAAATATATCTAATTCAGTGTATCTACTTTGTATTCTCTTTACAAGTATTTATGCATGCTCATCTGTATAAATACAATGCATGCTTTGCTACGGATAATATTTTTTTACTGTGTGGTCCGTCTAAAAAGAAGGCGGTAAATTTTTGCGCACTAGGTCAGTCTGAACATTTTAAATCTGCAATAAAGAAATCAACCCTAGGTGGTAGCACTTGGTGCAGAAAATTGACTATCTAAGTGTTAAGAAACTGTGCATGGATGCATGCCGTAAAGATACAGCCATGTCCAACTGCGAACATTGCGAGCGTGCATGACGTCAACGTGAGGCGAAAGTGGTCACAATGGTATGACGACGACGGTTTGACGACAACTTTATGTCGGCAATGTGGTAATGATGACTGCGTGATGTTGGCAGTATGACGATGATGAATTAACAATAACGGAAGCATGATGATGGCGTAACGACAACTGTTTGGTAATGGCTCTGCGATCACAATGACATAACAGCGAGAGTAAGTGCGATAATACGGTGACAGAAACATGACGAACGATACGGCGGAAAGAAAAGTGTATGATGACAGCGCGCTGACAAGGACGCCATAACAACGACGACAGCTTGAGCACAATGGAACGATGACATTAGCGTTATAGTGTAATTTAAGTGTTCGAAGGATATTACTGCATACTCATTTTCCACCTCTATTCTTGAACTTACGAGGCGCATAACTGGTATTCCTTGCCACCTTTGATAACAAATGTATGCGCATTGTTTATGTTTCCCTGGAAAAGAAATTTCCTATTCAAGGAAAATTCATAGTCTTTGCACGAGAACACGAAGTGAAATATAGCAGTCTATGCACCATACTAGTTTAAACACTAGGATAGCTGTAGCGTGTGAAGAAATTAACATTCATGCGTTCGAGAATCCTATTTTCATATGTAGCGGAGAGCATAGGAAGCAGGCCCAATGTCTTGGAAGAACCCAAAAGGGGGGCTGGATGCTATGAGCGTCGGCTTGTTCTTTTTAGCTTTTCTTATTATATTGCCTAATCACAAACCTATGCTTACAAAACAAAACACAAGAAACGCGAAGAATTCTCATCATCAAACTTTCTGAACCCCTACTGCTAACTTATTTTTTTTGCACACCTCCGTTGTTTATCATTCCTCCACTTTTCCTCCACCAATCTCTATATCGCCTCTTACTAATCTCTATAGCGGACAGGTTTACTTTACCCCTGCTCTCTCTGAACGCAAGGGCTCCAAGGAGGCCAGAGATGCCAAAATTGAGCGCTGGGCAGATATCTTCACATTCGAATAAAATACACACAATCGTTTCCGTAGCTTTGCCTCAGCTAGCACATGTTTCGTCTTCCTTCTTACATGTCGCTTTATAAGTGCGTGTTCTAAGGCATCCTGGTCTCGCTTCCAAAACTAATGAGCTTCCGTTTGAGTTATCATAAATTGTTTCTTTCCTGATTTCATTTTTTCCCCTCTTAAGTAGTTACTCATAACATGTTCTTTTTCCATTGCCACCAGACATGATATTATTTCAGCCTCATACTTTCTGCTTGAAGTTATTTGTTGCCATGTTGCTCACTATACCAGTCGCACCCATGCTAATAAGCTTTCTATTTCTTATCCTCCACTGTGAATCAGTGTTCATCCTGTACGAATATTAATTTTACTCTGAGCTTCCCTCATTTCAAAACTTCTCCGGCCCATAACGGCTCATTTGTAGTCTTCCCATGAGCACCCAATGCGAGGCGCCCCAATGACTTGTGATTGCTATCGAGTTCTGACTGCATCCTGAACTTCAAAGAAACATCCGCCTTTCCATATGTAGGTCGTGGAAGCATTACACCTTCCCCGCACCCCGGACCACCTCGTACTCATTGTATCCCCATAGCTGGGTTTTTCATTATGGCTGCATTTCTCTTCCCTTTTGGTATTATAGTTCTTTCCTGTGTTTCCATATATCGATCGCCTTAGTTTATCGATATACCAAGGCATTTATATCCTTTATCGCTAGGTATTTCCTGACCCTGTACTGATACTGTATGTTCACTGATTTCATTGAATTCCATAACAGCTGACGGTTTAACGCTAAACTTCAGAACTACATTCTCGCCTTCCTGTCTACTGATATTAGCCAGACGTTTTGTATCAGTTAGCTTGTTAGCTGGCAACGCAATTTCGTCCAAAAAAACAAGCTAGAAAGTGCTGCTCTAATTTTGTACCCGCCTTTTTGTATGAGAGATTAACCCCGATATTGCTTTCCTGTAGCGCCTTTTAAATCCTCCCCGTGCACATCATAAACAGCAGCGGGGATAGAGGCCACCCCTGTCTCAGTCCTTTCATTTCAACTTGCTCGTCGCTCCTCATGCCTTTCAATTCACTGCAAACTGCATTTTCTAGGTAAACCTCCCTCAAAAGCTGTATACGGTTGTTGCCTATGCCTTCACCTTCCACATTATCCTACAGTATATTGCAGTTTACGCTATCATACTCCACAGTAATGTCTAAAAATTCACCTATAGCGGCCTCCTTTCTTCTCTGGATATTTCAATACAACGCACACGCACTCAGTGCTTACTCTCTCCCTTTTCCCTCTTTCTATTACCCATTCCCCCGTCCCCAGTGTAAGGTAGAAAACCGGGTGCTCTTCTGGTTGACGTCCCTGCCTTTCCTGTTCTTTCTCTGAATACAATGAGTAAGGAAAAATAAGTTATCAACCAAACGCACTACTGACTGAAGCCATTCTGAAATTCTGCCCAATATGTAAATATTCTCTACTTATGCTTGCAGCTTTAATTTATTCGCCTGCATTGCTAACCTGTATATTACCCATGTCATGGTCAACGGCGTATATGAGTGAATTCTACGTTTTTGCCCCTTTTACCTCTATATATTAAATTCATTCTACTTTGTCGACAACTGTCTGGTATTCGTATACTTTTTAAGGATCTTCTACTGCTTTCAACAGAGCATGCTTACTTTGTGGTCCTAGTTCAACAATCAGCCTAACGGGAACCTCGTCTAGTCTTGTGGCTGTGTGTTTAGGAAGCTTCTCTTTCTTGTTGTTGAAATATGTCAACACCAGCTCCTTCTCCATCTGGTTCTCTTTCATGCGCTTTTTTTTTCTCTCAAATACAACCTAGCTATTCTCTTGGAAAGATTCAGCTGTTATTTCCAGGTGTAATTTATTGCCCCGTACGTCCCTTTCGAGCCTGTTTCCATCTTCGTCTAGGATAAGTTCTATTGTTCCTGACTTCTCGCCTAATAAGTTCATGTGGTTCCAAAAAATTCTAGGTGCGGTCTTCTTTTTCTCACGTATTTCTGACAACCAATGTGCACGTTTCATCTTTGTTTGAACCAGTATTTCATCAATAGATTGTTTTTCTCGGCATATTTCCAGTTTCTGGCTACTTCATGCTGCGGCATGGCGCGTTTACTTTTCTTTTTTTGCCTGCCTGCGCTCTCGTGATGCTTTCTGTCCTTCGGCGACAGCCTCTCGTATTTCCCTGTTTCAACAGCTTTTCGGTTTCTGTTTTTCTTTCCAACGAGCATGTTGCTTCTCTTTGCGTTTTTCTTTCATAATTACACTTAGAAGCTCGCTATATTCCCACTCTTGGCAATTTTCCAAGTTCATCCTCGATTCTTGTGACCCTATTTGTTATTTGTTCAGAGTTGAGATTTGAACTGGCCCTTCGCTCCTTGCTCTCTTTCCGAACTACATATCCCATTTTCGAATGACGCATTTATGGTCACTCCCTATGCTGCTATACCTTTCCTCGTCCATGACCATTTCTCTCGCCTTATCATAAATTTCTTCTTTAATCAGACAGTAATCAATGATCGATTGCCGGTTTCTGACTTCCCACGTGGTCTGGCCATACCATTTAGGTCCTGTAGTTACGATAACGAGGTTATGTTGCTCACGAAGATCTAGCAGACTTCCCGATGTTGTTCGTATAACAATCTAGACAGTGTATGCGGGAATTCATGCCACCTAAGATGATAATTTCGGCGTCATTCCTGAAATGCCTAATATCAGTACTTAGGCATTTCGCTAACTCTTGATTCTTCTTAGTTCAATTATTTACAGACAAAATTACTGCAATAATTTACAGAAAGAACTGTTGCCAATGTCAAGAGCATCACCGCATACTGCCCCCTTCTTCGATTACTGTGGGTCTAGAGACTTGGTGCTCATCATTAATCATTAATTTCTTTCACTTTCACTTTCATGCGTGCGAAGAACTAGCATCCTTTCCTTAGGCACACTTTTCTACTTTAGAGCGAAGCGTTCTCGGCCTCTTCCTTCGACTATTCTGTTGCTGGTACTGCTGCTGTCCCTACCGGAGAAGGAAAAGACGCCGTCAGAAAGCATGGCTCGTTTGAGGTTTAGGAGACCTTTCTAACGAGAGCCCTTTGGACGTTGCTACAATGTCATCAGGACGGCTGTAATTAGACGTGAGGTCCCCCAAAGGCACTGACGAAGCTGCACGGTAGAGGCGACATAAAGGTAGAGAGGAAGCAGGAAGAGGAGACACAGCCAACTCACGAAACAATTAAATAAGAGCCTTGCCTCTATTTGGTCGTGGTATTTCGAATACATGAGGGGAGCGCAGGATACTGGAATGGCGCCTTCAGAGAAGCTGCCTTATTTGGTCTCTTCAATAAAGGAAACGATACTACTCGACAAGTCAACAGTTGCGGACAAGCTGCCAAAATTTTAGTTCAAAGCATGGTACGGAACGGTTTTGCTGTAACAGAAAAATAAGTACTTTGCAAGTTTGTGAGGAGGGACTACAGACACAGGGCATATACAGGGAAAGCCGCAATAAAGAACGACAGCGCAAAGACCACGCCGTGCTTTTTATTTGAGGCGTATCTGACTACTGCGAAAACATAGCGATAAAGGAGTTAAGAAGTCCCACGCAATCGTTGGATGATTAGGACGCATACACTGGACGACATAGAGTTCCTTTTCATTCTTGAAGCTTGCTGCGAAAGTCACGGTCGATCTTCAAAAGAAACACCCAAAATAGTAGTAATGATAATCATCTTAGTCATATAGTATATAAATGTCGGTGAAATTCGATTTGTTGCTATACATTTTTCTGTTGTATCATTACTTAAATGAAATGCGTTGCTGATGTATTTTTCGGTTCGGCATTTCGATCCAACATTCGTATTTTCCAGAGGCTATGCATTCCACTGATTAGAAGCATGTGAAACGGCACATTGTCACAACTAGTTCGCACCCGATATTACAAGGAATGAGAATCAAATCAAAATCTTCTTGAAGAGTTCATCGAAGCACATCCTAAAATAAGATGGAATGTCAGCAGTCTACGAAACAGTGTTGAATGGTTTCAGGAATATCACAGTAGCGTGAATTAATGGACATCACGGAAATATTTCTTGAGCGTGGCCAACTCATGACTGGCAAGGTTTTAGAATGTTTTTTTATTGAAAAAAATGGAGGAAGAGGAATTTTACGCACACAACCTAGTACATCCTGTCCTAGCAGGCTGAACAATTTTGCGGGGTGAAGCGGTGGCGGGAACCACATAGCCATTAAGTCTCTGTAAGCGTTTTCTCGTGATACACAGTCGAAATATTCAATTGAAAACCTCACTGCTAAAAAACGAACCCAGAAATACACTTCATGCAGAAAACAACAAAGACACGGTCGCAGAAAAGTTTAGATTATCTCGTCAAATAGCTTCATATCTTGAAGACCATATAAAAGCCGCAAATACGTGGTCAAAACGTTTGATGTAAGGTCGGGCACACTGAGGCGCTGGTAATACATAGAAACGTTTTGTTACCAAGAAAGTGGTGCATGCCTCAGCTTTACCGAAAAATGGGAACTTTCTGCGGTACAAAATATTTACCTTAAGTAACGTTCAAGGGTTGGGACATGCTCTCTTCGACATGTGCTCTAGTGTCTGCATTTTATGGAACAGCGAGTTATTTCGTTGACACCACAGACAAGTCTATCCCAGCAAACGGAGTAGCTCTTGACCCTCGTAGTGCAGACCTGAACTTATTGAATAGTAAATCTATTCGGTTGAAATAACAGCAAATGTCTACACCGCACCTAAAATTTCTTCCAGGCTTGGCTCCCTAGCAGATTGAAGCAATATCCCCTGGAAGCGCTTGCACTTTAAACTCCTGTCCTAGGACGCTGTAACCACGAATGATATGATATACAATTATGTTTAAGCACAGCAGCTGTAACTTTTGAGAACACAGGAGAGGCGACAAAGGATAGCCCTGCTTGACTGATGATTGGATAGATATGAGCTCCGAGAGATGGCCACCGACAATTAGGCGGGTATAAGAATGTTTTTAACAATGTTACGCAGCTTTCAACAAAGTAGTATTAAGTGGCACTTGCTCTAGATGAGAAAACGAAAATGCTGGGGAAACACGATGAAATGCTATTGCGAGGTCAACTTGAAGTAGTGCACGACTCTCATAGAAGCCTGAGAAAAAAATCTAGTATTTAGTCCTTTAGTCCACACACTTGATGAGGTACAATTAGGATTGAAATTACCAATTTCATTCTATTAGACAAAATTTTGGTAAACATTTTATAGGTAGACATGCATACCATAATGGTCCTGTAAGCCTCAGTATTACATAATTTTTTAATTGTCACTTTTTGGGTTCAAATTTGTGTGGCTTTTGATGACGGACATTGTGGAAGGGTCTGTCTCTCGAAGCCCTCCTTGAGAATTCTCCTGAAAATGTGGAAAAATATCTCTTAACTGCTTGATAAAATTCACTTGAAATTCTGTCAGGACCTGGTGCTTTTGACAAAGGCAGCTGATCGGTGGCAAGTTCACCCTTTTATAAGGTAAGAAGATCGCTTACAGTGGAACCCTTCACTTAATGGTATAGTGAGGCAAATGACACGTTTTGAAGTTCAACATTCTTTTTATGTGGTATAGCGCTAAACAGTGCTCTATAATAATTCTCAAATCGATATATAATATAATGTGGCCTTGATACCAAGGCGCCATGAAAGTATATTTCCGACACATCTTTTAGACTTCGCGTGGCGATGCTCATCTAATGAAGCCTGCCGAGTTGGTTTCTCTCAATTTAATGCATGACTGTTGTATCTCTGAAGCGTTCTACGTATATTCTTGGAGCAAAATTTTGCTGCTAGTAATTACTTCAATGCACACACCGGGCACCTGGCACTCGAGCTCATGAAGGTTTTCAAGACTATGCATCAATATCTGTTTTTCATTCTTGCTATAATATTAGCTCACAGAGCTTAGATATATAGCGCCTGTGCGCACCTCTTATTTAAAGAGTTCCCATAGCGAAAATCAAGGCAAATTAGTAGAAAAAGAAGTCTTCATTGCTTTCTCCACATAAATGCGAAGTTTTTTATCAATTACGAGTGTGGAGTTAAGTTTCCAAAGCACCCTGGGCAGGCCGAACCTAACAGGAGAATTTTCACGTAGTCGGGCTACAACTATAGAATGGTTTGAAACTCATACTAGTTCAATAGAGCAGACAAAGCAGGATAAATGAGCGCTGAAGTAACGTAAGTCCTACTGAGACGTCATGATAGCTTCCTTGCAGGCTCGTATACAGAGACTTCTTCTGCTTTTTGGCGCCAATGTAAACGAGTCCAGCCATTTCAGTAATCCGAGATAACAAATCCGCCTCTCTTGTACTTGTTAGTTCTGGCCCGCTATAACCTAAAACTATTCCAAAATTTTCCATTCCAATTCCTCAATCAGGCCTCCGTGTTTGGTCAAAAACTTTTTTGGACCCCCCCCACTTCACCTGTCTGTCACGCGACGTCACGATAACCGCGATAGCTTCCCATCTGATATGACTTGTACACATTGATTATGCATGATTTGACCGAACAAAAGAAAAATAGTTATTTCTCATTAGACGCCTTTTCAGCATTAGCCCTCGGCTATTTGTCAAAAAGCTTTCGGGTGGCAGCCACTTCCCCTGCCTGTCACACGACGTCACAAAACCGCAAAAACTCACAGCGTCAAAATGACGTGTACGCGTTAAAGACGCATTAATATGCCGAACAAAACTTAATTTTCTTCTGAATAGCCGCAGGCTGCCCCGTTCCGAAAGGAACAGAAGATGGCGGCCGCCTATCGCTCAAGCACTGGCTGGTCGCACCTGCCAGAGAGCATCAGTTTATTTGCGTATAATAAACTTTTGCGTGGCCGTGTAACGTTTTCGAGCACTTTCGGCACGTTTAGGATCTCGTTCTCCCAACTCTTCTTTGCTGAGGATCCGTTTCAGCGTCAATCTTCAGCTTCTATTGCATGCCGCCGCGATTTTCGACCAGCCACCGCAAGCTAAGCAAAAGAAAGGGGACCAATCACAGACGCCGGCACCACCCTCTATATCCGGTCATCGATTTTCAGTGTAGTGGCTCGGCCCCATCGAATCTCTGTCCACTTGATCCCCTTGACTGTGCTCCTCGCCTCTTGTCAGCCAATTACATGAGACAATCCGCTCAGTGTAGGTGATGTTATTCGTTTTTCAAGCAAACAAAAATGACCTCCTATGAACGAGGAGATCGTTTGATTGGTCGGTCCAGACGACCCTGCTGGTGACCGCCCGATGCTTGCGTCGGTGGTTGCGCAAATTTGACGTCAGGAGATTGGAATAAAAACACATTGCAATAGTTTTACCTTATAGGGCCCCTGGACCTTGCACGGTCGTCAATGTCGCAAACAAAAAGTGCCCCATAAGCACTCTTGTTCCATCGCATTGCAAAAGGAAGCAATACTTTCAAAGGAAGCGACTCCGTTATATCAATAAAAGCATAAACGTTTACCAAACGCCACCGAACACCATCAACACAAAATCGCAACTTATGAACCAACATTTGGCGTCAAATAATTATGTTAAAGCGGAATATCTAACGTCACTGTTAAGAAACGAAAAGCAACCTATCTGTTAGACTGAAAAAGTGCCTTGCTTTTTCAGTCTGTTCATCACTTTCGATGCGCCATGGCTACTACACACCATTTTAACGCGAGAGCATTAAATGTTCCGTGGCGCAGAAAATCCAGTATCGGCGTCGTAGCCGGCGTTGTATTCTTCTGCGCCGAAATTGCCGTGTATGTTGAGGTATATGCACAGGCCACGCCTTGCTGCACTACATGCAGTATACGCGGGTTCTATTGCCACACCATTCTATCACTAAATTTGTTCGTACCTTGTCTTACATTCTTGACAAGGTTATTTCTCGGAATTTTGTGAATGACAGCCCACAAAGAAATGTCATGAAACAAAACACCAACAGCGCATGCATTTTATGATAAAGCTTCTCAGACTGAAATATTAAAAATGCGAAACACTAAGAAAACTTGAAACTGATGTAATTTCTTGGCGCGGCTGTGCACTATCTCCGGTGTTGGCGCACGCAAGAGGCCGCGTTTCTACCAGAAAGCTCGCCTTCGAGCATAGCGTTCGTCGCCAGGGATGTTTGATTGCTATCGCTTGCCACTCTTAAAGGCGAAGTTTAACCATCCTCTATATTTTTACGCCACTTTTTCATGCGGTCTGGTGTAACGGAACAGAGAGAAGTCTCCTTAGTCCCAGAACAAGGTCTTCTTGATCTCGAATCCACACTCTTTGTTTAGAAAACCAACGACAATATTGCTAAGTTGTATCAGATTTTTGTCACTTTTCTCGAAGAACAAAGAGGTGCTGGATACACGTTGTTTAGAAAACATGGTGCCTAGGCTAGTAAATGCACCCTCAACATTTTAGGGTGTATGACCTCGAATACGTGGCTGCTCAACATCACTGGTCATAGTAGTAAAAGCGTGTGTAGTCGCACCCTGGTCGTTGGCTGTCTTTACGTTACACCACATGTTCGTGATCATTATGATTTCTTTTATATGGTGCAAACCGACAATGGCAGATCGGCCAAGAAACGTGTTCACATGTTGATGATGATTATGATTTCCATACTCGGCGCATAGCCACCACGAGGGATCCACCAGGAGGTGTGTCGCTTTGTTGACTATGATGATGATATATATGCTACGGCACATAAATACAACTAACGTATCATAATGACGTATCGACCAAGAATCGTAAACGAGTGTTCATTATGATGATGATGACTTTCATGCAATGGAACATACCCACAGCGGGGCATTCATTAGCGAATAAGGTTGACCCTGTGTTGACGTTGAATATGATCTCCATACTATGGCACATACCCAAAACGAAGGATCGGCCAAGAAGCTTATCGATGTGTTGAAAAGGATGACAATGTCTATACTCTGTCACATAATCAGAACTGAGACAACCAAACAATGGGAGATCGGCAAAGACGCATGTCAGCGCGTTGATTATCATCATTATTTTCATACTATGCGACATAAACACAAGTAAAAAGGCACATGCCAGGTGGGACATAGTATGGGACATACCCACAACGTGGTATTGACTAAGTAGCGCCCTTTACGTCTAAAATAAATAAGAACTGAAAAAATACCAGCGAATGTATAAGATTTGTCACATTGCGCAGCATGCGGGCACACGTTTCTGTAACGCCAAAGATGCCGGAAAAAGTATTGGCAAAGTTATAGGATTTTACTAACCGCTTCACGAAATTTTCAGTTCACATAAATTCAAACATGAGAGAATGACAACCGCTTTATTACGACAATATAGTGACGATGATAGTATGACGATAATAGGCTGACGAAGCTGAAATTACAGCGATGGAACGAATACTATGGTATCTTGACGATGGCATAACAGCATCCAGGATCCACTGTCGTGGTCATGCCAGTATAGCAGTATGGCAACAGCACCATAATCGCGATTGAATTACGAAAGCATGATTTAGATTGACCGAGGATGGAATGATATCGAGTGAACTATGAAGATAGTATGAAGACGACAGCTAGACGGCAATCGGATGACATGCCAGAAACTATCACGGTAGTACGACGAGAACATGATGACGACGACTTTACAATAGGATGACGATGACTGTTTGACGAAGATGCTGTGAATATGACAGCAGGACGAGAGTCGGATGATGAAGCTGGAATGACGATGACGGAGCATCCACGATAGCGTCATGACCGCGTGCGCATACCTATAACGTCACAGAAGAAGGCCGTGCAAGCGTCTTGCAATCTACTGCCCTTTGTGAACGTCGCTAATTGCAAGGCCCTTCGTGTGTGTGCGTCTGTGGATGCATTTTTTACCCCTTTCCTTTCTGCCCTCTTCTTAATCGCTACCTCCCAACCCAGCTGTAGGGTAGCAAACTGGAGATTATTATCTGGTTAGCGTCCCTGCCTTTCCTCTTTATCTCTCTCTCTGCACATAACTAGTGGCCCAAGTCAGCGGATCGCTTCTGACTTGAAGTTGGCAAAGAACGTTTATTTCTTGAAAAGTAGTTCGAAGTGATAGGGCCGCTCCTTTTATTTTTAACTAACTGTCAAGTGCTGTGTTTCAGCTCTTCACCTCTGGGATTTAAAACTTAGGAATGGCAAAGCTAAATTTAGTGCATGTGAAAATGGAACTCAGGAAGTGTAGAGGCGAACTGCCATGTTGATATTTTCATTGATCCAAGAGCTTTGCAATAAGGAACAGAAGTGGTTGATGCAGTAGGGTTGTATAAACACTACTTCGTAAATGGGGGGACAAAGTAATAAAGTAAGTTACTCTGTGCCACGGTTATGAAATTTAGAAAATAGAGAAGTGCCTCACTCATTACTAATAAAAAAAACACGGCGAATGCGGGAGATGGAAGTTCAAGACAATGCGCAACACCAGAAAGAGGTTTTGCTCATTAGTCCCTAGTAGTAATTCATTACAGAGCAGAAACACCGAAATGCTATGAAGCTATCTCGTTGCTACCAATCATCTGCAGTTGTCAAGGACGCTCACGTATACCATTGTTTTTTTTTTCTAATTATGGTCGATACGTTAATTGCCACAGCATGTGTTTTAGTAATGTGCACTTACCGCACCCTCTATATTCAACGCAATGTCCATCCGACCTGCGATATGTGCCCTCCACGCAGCGACATATCTCCTCTTCATTTGCGCAGGCTTGAGAAGTGACATGCGGACACAATTTGTCATCCATTTGTCCGCTGGTGTCGCAGTGGTCATTCCTTTCATAAGATGCGCAGACTAGACAGTAGAGAAAGAAATTGTCATCACGTTTTTGATGCCTAGATACTGTGGTTGTGTCATTGTATTAATACGTGCCTTATTGCTTTACTGCTCACTCTCTCATGGCTTACTGCTATGCGAAGCAAAATGACCCTGTTTAAAAACAAAGGAATAGCGGGCACAGTCCAGAAGTGCATTATTTCTAGAGAGCTTTTACGACAATATTTACGGTGGTTGGAATCAAAAGATGAAAGACAGGCGTGGCACTGAGACGAAAGCCAGGCCGTGGGGTTAGTCGAATAGGGCTATTTTCGCTCAATTTCATCGTTATTGTCTCCCTTAGGACCATGATTTAGTGCACTGCGTGACGGTTCTCCAAGTGATTTTCAGTTACTCCTGTCCTGCAAAAGCTTATTAGGTTGTTCATTTCGTAATGCCGGCACATTACATAACCTTCTGTCTCTCCGATGGCTTTTCCTTACACTTGGTGCCCATTATGTGCGTATTAGAAATGGTCCTGTTGACTGGTTACTGATTAAATAATTACTCCCTTTCGGGCCTAATATTAGATAAGAAACCTGGTAAGTTAGTAGTGTTCTTTACGAGCATAATTTAATTGTGCTTCTGTCATGCACGTCTAGGCAAACTGCATAAAGGGGTTGTAAATAAAAATTGCTCTTTTTTAAGGGAGAGCTTTGGTTAATTTTCTTTCCTTGCAGGCTTTAGGATGGTCGACATCCACTGAGTGATCCTTGCTGTTGACGGAGCTGCCTTTTCCGCAGCAAAAGTACGGAGAAAACAATTTGCCTCCTTCTTCGCGTCTTCTTCATTTTCAACATTCCAGCGTTTCCAACTTGCCTCCCACTATGGACGTCTTGCTGGTGCCCCTCCCCCCCCCCCTCCCTCCCTAAAAAAAAACTGTGAACTAATAAAGTTTACTTTCATTACAAACGGAATTCTGTAAAATTGACAAAATTCACTAAAATGTTGCGCTTTACCTAAAACCAGTATT